>NW_020957410.1:7848-9596 GCF_003031625.1 Empidonax traillii | reverse complement strand
ATACCGAGGGTAGCCAAAGCAAAACACTCAGAGGTTTGAATCCACCAATCAACTAAAGTTAAACTTTTAACAGGCACAATGATTTTTTCTGGGTCATATCCCGCAAGAGTGCGCAGACGCTCTCTCGCTTTGAGAAGTAGTTGTCCTATCGCATCTGCTCTAGTAGTGACAGTGGCTTTCAAAGTACTGATATGAAAAACCCACTCTAGTAAAATCATAGATCGATTGACAGGCAATTGCGCTATTATTGCTACGACCTCTGTGTTCTGATTATACACGAGTATGGTAAACGGACAGTTCAGGATTCGTCTATCTATTCCTGAGTCCTGAATTTTTTGTGAGATTATCTCGAGGGCCGCTGCGGCTTCAGGTGTGAGAGATCTAGGATCAGCAGGCGACGAACTGCCTTTCAACAATGCAAATAAAGGAGCTAAATCTATATTGGTAATTCCACAAAAGGTTCTCAGCCACTGAATGTCACCTACTAGCTTTTGTACATCATTGACATTATGAATGTTTGGAACAATATTAGTTTTCTGTGGCTTGATTCTTGTTTCAGTGATACACAGGCCAAGATAATTCCAGGGCGCTAACTTTTGTACTTTTTCTGCTGCAACTACTAGGCCGAATGCTTGCAGATTGTGAACAAGTTCCTTTTCCTTCTCAGGGGTCAGTGGTTGAGGACTGGCTACTAATAGGTCATCCATGTAATGATAGGTAATGAGCTCAGGATTATTTTTTCTCCATGGTTGCAAAGCTAAGTCTACGAACCATTGACAAATTGTTGGGGAATTTTTCATGCCCTGGGGCAATACAACCCATTCATACCGTTTTGCTGGAGCGGCATGGTTCACAGACGGTACTGTGAATGCAAATTTTTCACTATCCTCTTTGTGTAAGGGAATTGTGAAAAAACAGTCTTTCAAATCAATAATTAACAAGTTCCAATTTTGTGGCAACATAGCTGGAGAGGGCAAGCCAGGCTGAAGGGCACCCATATCAACCATTCTATCATTTACTGCTCTCAAGTCATGTAATAATCTCCATTTTCCTGACTTCTTTTGGATTGTGAAAATAGGTGTGTTCCATGGGCTAACAGAAGGTTTAATGTGGCCTAAATCTAACTGCTCCTGTACTAACTCCTGAACGTGCTGCAGCTTCTCTTGAGGTAAGGGCCATTGATCAACCCAAACGGGAGTTTCCGTTTTCCATTTTAATTTCAGTGTAGGGCGAGAGCTACCGTCAATGGCCCCGATCAAAAATTTGTTGTCAGTTTGACACCCCACTGAGATAGCACGTCCCTCCCCAGCAAGGATAATGATGTGTGCAGGACATAGGGTTTTACCCATGCTTGATGTCCTTCTTGATCCGTAAAAAGAACAAAATTTTTACTGACCTGTGTTAGGCGACTTCCCCCAATGCCTGAAATGGTTGAACCCGCACTATCTAGCTCCCATATGGAGGGCCAGACTGAAATGGGAAGAACGGTAACATCAGCACCAGTATCAAGCATCATAGGAACATTAGGGAGAATCACACCCTGTGGACCAGAGATTTTAACATTGCACCTAGGACGCTCCGCACTGATAAGTTGACAGAAAGCAATATTAGGGACACCTGTAGAACCAAAACCACCCGCCCCTCTGCTTCTTTCTCCCTTTTGAGGGACTACAGCTTTAAAAGGAATAAGTTGTGCAATAGTGCTACCTGCCGGAATATGAACGGGTGGGAAGAAAATTTTTACCATG
>NW_020957410.1:2378-4669 GCF_003031625.1 Empidonax traillii | reverse complement strand
TGTGCCTTCTGCAACCGGACTTGTCTATCTGGCATTGGCCTTTTTAGCCATCAGCGTGCTTGGAGCAAGCGTGGGTAGAGCCCTTCTCAAATCTTCGTTCCCCAAGCCCAGCCATGATGATAACTTGAACCTTTAGCAAATAAGGGAGCTTGGCAAAAGCTGAAAGGGCAGCATTCCACCAGAATAGAGAAATCCCCAAAGCACTGACTGATCAAAAGCCAACCCAGACAAGCCAGCAAAAACCAGCCCATCTGGTTTTAAGTGACCCAAAATATTAAGAAAGGAGATGAAGAGAAGAAGAAGTAAAGAAAGAGAGTGAAGAAGAGAGAATTTCAGCTCCCACTCTCAGTCTGGTGCCAGTGCAGCTTCCCCGTGCCCAGATGGAGGGTCCGACCACGCGATGGTCACACGGGGCTCGTTTGATTTGCTCTGCCCCCCGTGCCCACCACCCCAGGGGGGAATTGTGGCCCAGTGGCCACTCTGGGGCTCCAGGAGGGTGAGGGGCAGAGCTCCTGGTGTGCTGGAGCCAGTCTGGGGCTGGGTTAGGGGCCCAGGGTGTGGGATGGGGCAGCTCCTGGGCTGCCCAAGGAGGCTCCAAGGGGTGGGGAATGGAACAGGACACCACCTCACCTTTGGGAAATTCCACCTTTCCCTTTGTCCCTTCCCCACCCACACACACTGCAGTTTTGATTCAAGAATTATCCCAAAAATCCAGTGTCTCACAGGTTCCTTTATTCCATGAGGTTCCACGGTGTCACAGTGGTCCCTTATGCTCCATAGGCCCTGCACTGTGACCATGGTCCCTTGATTCCAGAAGATTCCCATATGTCACAGTGGTCCTGAGCATTCCATGAGGTTCTCTGATGTCCCAATTGCACAGTGATTCCATCAGGTCCAGAGTGTCCCAGCACTCCTTTGAATCCAGGAGGCCCTGCAGTGTCACAATGGCCCTTGGTGCTGTGAGGTTGCCCAGGGTCACAATGGCCCCTTTGTCTCCACATGGCCCTGCAGGGTCACAATGTCACAGTGTCACAGTGTCACAATGTCACAGTGTCACAATGTCACAGTGTCACAGTGTCACAATGTCACAGTGTCACAGTGTCACAGTGTCACAGTGTCACAATGTCACAGTGTCACGATGCCCCCTTGATTCCAGGAGGTTCAGCACCTTCCCAGGACTCCTTTGGTTCTGTGACACCCTGGAGTGTCATCAAGGCCCCTGGATTCTTTGAGCTGCCCCAGTGGCCAAGGGCCTTTGGCTCCATAAGGCCTTGCACTGTGACAATGGCCCTTGGACTCCAGGAGGTTCCAGAATGTCACAAGGGCCCTGATACCAAAAGACAGCAGAGACAAACACCTCCACCCCAATTTGTAAGTATTGAGAAGCAGGAATTGTTCTTCATTCAGCACTGGACGTTTTCAGGAAAGCTCCCCTAACCGAAGGTGCCAAATGACAGATGGACAGGGCTTCTTGTTGCACACACTGGTTACAAATTCATGAGATGTTCAGATTTGTTTAATATATATTCATTAGTTTTCTTCATTTAGTCACCCTCCAGTGGTCCTTCTTTGGTCCTTCCAAGTTTCCTCTCTTGCCTTGCCCTCAGTTCTGGAGCAGGCAAATCATGATCATGTTCCAACACCAAAACCTGCTACGTTTGTTCTTCACCTTATGTGAGGACACAGAGCTTCTTTACATCCTATTAGTTTGAGTTGCATCCCTGATGTAATTCTCCAGGACTTCTCTAAGAGTACATTGTTCCATATTTGGGCATTCTGGGACACTGTGAGTCAAGTTTCTGTTTCTCCCATCACCATCCCATGGCATGGGCAGGATACCCAGAGGATCAGGCCCAGCCAGGGTGGGGTTGGGAAAGGCAAGTCCTGCCTGACCAACCTGGTCTCCTCCTCTGACAAATGACCCCGAAAAATGCTGGGGATGTGTCTGTGCTGACTTCAGGAAAGCCTTTGACCCCATCTGCCACAGCATCTCCTGCACAAACTGGCTGCTCATGGCCTGGATGAGGGAACTGTTTGCTGGGGGAAAAATTGGCTGATGGCCCAGGGAGTGGTGGGGGATGGAACTAAATCCAGGTGGGGCCGGTCACTAGTGGGGTTCCCAAGGGCTCAGGGTTGGGGCTGGTCCTGTTTAACATCGTTATTGGTGATCTGGATGAGGGGATTGAGTGCCCCCTCAAAAAATTCGTTGACCCTAGGAAGTTGGGTGTGAGTGTGGATCTGCTGCAGGGCAGGAAGGCTCTGCAGAGGGATCTGGACAGGCTGCATCAATC
>NW_020957410.1:0-1421 GCF_003031625.1 Empidonax traillii | reverse complement strand
AGGACCAGGGCAGGGATTGTCCCTCTGTGCTGGGCACTGAGGAGGCCCCACCTGGAGTGCTGTGCCCAGTTCTGGCCCCTGAGTGCAAAAAGGCCCTGGAGGGGCTGGAGCGTGTCCAGAGAAGGGAACGGAGCTGGGGAAGGGCCTGGAAAACATGTCTGATGAGGAGCAGCTGAGGGAACTGGGGTTCTTTCGTCTGCAGAAGAGGAGACCCAGAGTTGACCTCATGGCTCTCTACCATGACCTTAAAGGAGGTTTCAGTGGGGAAGGGGATCAATCTCTTCTACAAAGCCTTTAGTGACAACAAGAGAGGAAATGTCCTTGAGTTGCCTTGGGTGAGGCTGAGATCAGATATTACAAAATTCTTTTTTTCACTGAGTGTTTAAGCATTGGAATAAGATTCCTAGGGAGGTGGTGGAGTCTCCTGAAGTGTTATGATGGCATCTGCATATGGCACTTTGGGATATGGTTTAGAGGTGATTATGGTGGGTCTGGTTGACAGTTGGACCAAAACATCTTGAAGGTCTCTTCCAATCTTGATGATTTTGTGGTTCTCTGACCTGTCATCACAGTTTCCAGAATTGTGCTCTAACAAGATAATTTCTAAACTGAGTCCCTCAGTGGGACCCATTAACACCACAAGAAACTTCACAGTTTGAATCTAACTTTGCTTTCTCAAGAGGTTCCTATAACTCTCCTCAGGCTATGATGTTCAGGGACTCATCCCCAAAGCCCCCAAGGCTGATGAAATGCCTGGGGCTGTTGCTGTGCTGCTGAGCTGGGCTGGGCTCCTGGCACACAGAGAGCTCCTGGCAACAGAGAACAGCTTCCAAAAAAAAGAGAGCTCTGCTGGTGAGCAGCTCCTCTGCACAGCCCAGCAGGGCTGAGGGCATTGCCTGCAGCACCCAGGGCACAGGAGAGAAGGCAGAGAGATGAGAGGCAGCCTGGGCTGGGAGGGGACTGAGCTCTCACTACGGGAGAAACCTTCTTAGGATTGGAATGAAGAATTCTCTGGCTGGAGGACACTGAAACTTCCCTTCCTGCAGGGATCTCCTAAAGCTGCCACATCCCAGAGCTTGTAGGATTTTTCAGAAGGACTCTCCCAGTGCCTGCAGGGCAGAGGAAGTGGCCCTATGGCAGAGCAGGGCAGGAGCTGCAGGCAGCAAGGGCAGGCAGGAGAAGGGAGCAGGAGGTGAAAGGGATCCTGGGCTGGGAGGACAGCGCAGAGCTGCTCAGGGGAGGAACCTTGGCAGCCCTTTGGCACGGGCAGGCTGTGGCTGCAGAGCAGTGCAGGGCAGTTGCTGCCAGTGGCTCTTGCAGCTGCCAAATGGCAGCCCTGGCAGGAGCTGTCAGGATGGCTGTGCTGGATTTGCTGGGGGGCAGCAGGAGAAGCTGCTGCAGAGCAGGACTTGGTGGTGGCC
>NW_020957409.1:38516-40462 GCF_003031625.1 Empidonax traillii | reverse complement strand
GGGCTGCATAAACCTGGGATTGGATGGACCTTATTATAAAATCATAGAACCCCTGTCTGGGGGGGCACACATGGTGTGTGTTCCTCTAGGCCTAACAACTCATTAAAGGACCAGGTCTCTTTATCTTATCTCCTACCTAAATTGGCCTGGAGTCTTTTTCTCCATGGTCTCTTAAGGCAACATTTTGTGGTTTTGCTCTCACCCCACACACCATTACTGTAAGTTGAGAGAAGGTTTATGCAGACAAAGGAGACCTGATTTGGGAAAACAATATGAACATTTCTTACTAGCAAAATAAAACTAAAGAACTACATCTACAACAATTCTACTCAAGTAAAAGTATTATATATTTATAGAAATACCTCTCCCCCCTTTATATCAGTCCAAGGAGGAGAAGCAGTCTCTTTCTCCATTCTCGGAGCTCCAGATCTTTTCAATAACTGCAACACTTTCAAGCTCTCCTTCTGTTATCTCAGGACAACAACTCTTGGGGCCTGCCTCTCTCTCCCTACATGGCTCCCTAATTTCAACTGCCACCAATTTCAGCTGCTCCTAATTTCAACTGTGCCACCAACCTTCTCTTCCGTTTTCTTAAATATGTAATTAGCAAAGGCGTTACTAAAGTTTTGATTAACCTTTTTCTATGGAAATTCACCTGGACAAAACCATCCTCAGCCCCAGGGGCTGGCTGGAGGGCAAGACCACGACAACAGGGGGCTGGTGAAAACAAAGGGACAGCCATGATGTCACAGAGGTATCAGTGAAGTCAAAGGCATCTCGTGACATCACAGGGACATCAGTGACTCACAGGGACATGGTGCCACCTCTGGGGACATTAGTGACATCACAGAGACAGCAGTGACATCCCTGGGGACCAGTGATGTCAGAGGGGACTGTTGACAACAATTGGACAGCTTTGATGTCACAGGGCTATTGGTGACATCACAGGGGACTTCAGTGACTTCACAAGGGCAAGGGTGACATCACAGTGACACCGGTGACATTATCAGGGTCATTGTTAACATCACAGGGGATAGTGGTGACATCAAAGGGAGATGGGTGACATCACTGGAGACCTGTGACATCACAGCAGACTGGTAAAAACAAAGGGACAGCCGTGATGTCACAGGGACACCGGTGACTTCACAAGCACAGGGCTGACATTATAGAGACACAAGTGACATCATCAGGAACATTGCTGAAGTCACTGGGGACAGTGGTTTTTCAGGCTGTTTTATTTCTCACTCTTTGGCTTTTATCCTGTCAGTAATAAATTTAAGTACTATCTCTACTCTGAGTCTGTTTTACCCCTTAGTAAGCAAATTTCTCCTGACCCTTATCTCTGCTCAGGAATCCTCAGATGCTTTTCTTTCTCTCCTCTGTGGAGTTGCAGAGGGAGGGGGAGGTGGCAGCTTTTAGTGATTGTTTGAAATCCAGCCAGGGTCAACCCACTAAACCAACCCCTGTGCTTGAGGCCCTTTTGTGATGTCACAGCCCACCCTCTCCATTCCAGAATAGCCCTTGGCAACCAAAGAACCAACACCCCACAAGGTCAGAATGCAGCCCCACCCATGTGCCCCTTTAGGATGTCCAGGCCCATCCTCTCCATTCTGGAATAGCCCCTGGAAACCAAAGAACCAACGCCCCACACCCCCCCAGTGCAGCCCCACCCATCTGCCAGGGGACTCTTTGGGAAGTCACTGCCTTTCCCCCAGGAAAGAAAGTCTGGAACCTTTGGCTTTCAGGTGCAGTTGGTGGGCCACCCTGGGCACTCCATGGGCAGCAAGAGCTTTCTGTCCTGCCACCTTTTGTCTGGCAGGAATCTTTGTCCAGATTCCAATTTGGCAGTCGGACTGACAATTCCAGCGTGGGGCTCCTGCAAGCGAACGACAGCCCTGCCCTCCAGGAAAGAAACCCCTTCCCCTCGGTCTCTTTTCCTCTTCCTT
>NW_020957409.1:34791-35947 GCF_003031625.1 Empidonax traillii | reverse complement strand
GTTGGATCACTGGGGGAGCAGAGCCTGCAGTGTGCTCTGGTGTCCAGCAGGGGGCGCTGTTGGATATGGCGGTTACCGTGGGGGGGTCCCCGGGGGTGCAGAAGCCCAAAATGGAGATTTTCCCCCCACACCAAGAAGGGGAAAGAGGAGAGAAGGGGTTCTTCCCAAGGAAACTCACACTGTCTGTGGTTGGCTGTGTGACTTCACTTTTTCTTTGATGTATGTAAGAAAAAAAACACTGCCAGAAACACAGGGGCAGAGGAGGGAAAAAAGTGTGACCTCCTTCCCGAATAGTTCCTCTCTGATGAAGTCTGAGCAGGCCTGGGCTGAGGGCAGAAAACAGGGCACAGGCAAACTGGGACCAACTGGCCAGGCTGAGAATGAAGCAACCTTGGAGCTTTTCTAACCCACACCTCGTCTCAGTTCAGGCAACAATGAAGTGTCCTGTTTCCCAGGAGAGGGAAAAGAAAAGGAAATTAAAAAAACCCTCCTCATCCCTCCCCACAGACTCTGAGGGCCATCAGCCTGGAATGTGAGTCCCTGACCAGTTCTTTTGTGTTGCTCAATCACCCAAGGCAAGGCCAACCTGCCCATTCAACATCCCTCCCACAAAGTGGGGAAGGGGGGGAAGGAAAACATTCAATGCTCAGTTCCTTTTTTCCTTAGAACAAGCAAATGTGTCCCACTGTGGGATGGTCATTTCAGCCCAGCACTCCTACAAGAGAACGACTGCCCTTCCACCCAGCAAAGAAAGCCCTGAGTCTGCGTCTCTCCAGTGCAGTTGCTGCACCACTCTCGGCACTGCACGAAGAGCAAGAGCTTTGTGTGCAGACACCTTTGTCTGGGAGGTGTCTTCATCTGTACTGAACCTGAGACCTAAACTTAAAAGAAATCCCTCCAAACCCAAATCTAACCCTAAGCCCTAAACCCTAACCGTAACCCTGTCCTGTACTGTAACCAAAACGTCACCCCAACCCCTAAGACTAACCCTGACCCCTAACCCCTAACCCTAAAACCTAAGCCTAAACTTAAGTCTAAGCCTAACCCTAAAAATTAACCCCCTAATCCTAATCCTAACCCTTAGCCCTAACCCAAAACAACCCCCTAAAACCTAAACCCTAACCCTAACTCTAACCTCTATCTTTAACCCTAACCC
>NW_020957409.1:30534-32242 GCF_003031625.1 Empidonax traillii | reverse complement strand
TTGGTTATTTGCTGTAACCCACGAACCGAGCGTGCATTACTGACACACTGCCTATTGGCTGCACACAGGTGTCCATGTGATATGAAGACATTGTTTTTCTCCTAAAACTCCTCCTTATTTTTGTCCCAGGTTTCTCTTTGTTTACATTCCTGCAGTCTGGTATCACTGCTCCTGTATCTTTCCACTGCCGGCAAAGAGGCTTCTGGCTATGTCAGGGCCAGGCCTAACTGAGGCCAATTAGTATGGTTTGTCCATAGTGTGTCTTTTTTCAGCTCAGCACCCCACAAGTCTGATCCCCCAAATGGAATAAGAATGAAGATTCCTCCCAGACAAAAGGTGCCAGCACAGGAAGCTCCATGTGTGTATGGAGTGCCAAGAGTGGCTCAACAATTGCACAGGAGGGAAGGAGAGGAAGGGCTTTTTTTCCAGGGTGGAAATTCATTTGTTTGGTGTCATAACCCCTGTGCTGAAATCTTAAGTCTAAGTCCAAAAATGGACTAAGAATGAAGATTCCTCCCAGACAAAAGGGGCCAGCACAAGAAGATCTCTTTGTGCCTGGAGTGCCAAGAGTAGTTCACATATTGCACAGGAGAGATGGAGGGGAAGGGCTTTGTTTCCTGGGTGGAAATGCATTTCTTTGGTGTCAGAACCCCTGTGCAGAAATTGTCAGAGTCCCTAACCCTAAAACCCTAACCCTAACCCTAACCCTAACCCTAACCCTAACCCTAACCCTTGCTCCAACCCTAACCCTAACCCAAGCCTGAACCTTAAGTCTAACCCTAACCATGACCCTGACCCTAACCCTGACCCTAAACCCAAATCTGAACCCTAAAGCTGAACCATAACCCAAATACTTTCCTCAAGACAGCAGAGAATCTCACCAACAACCACCGGCACTTTTTGCTTTTCCAGGCCAACCAGGCGCATGAGGCCTCACTCCTTCACCCAGGCACAATGAGAGCAAAAAACCTGCACTTTCAGTTCGCTGGAATAAAGAGAGCGAGACCTTCCTCTGCCTTTTTATTTATACATTTGCTTATGTAAAACTCATATGGAATACTTGGAACATGGCCTTGGTTCCTTGGTTACAACCTGGTTACCAAGGAAGGTCTAGACTCAAAACAACTACAGGCTTTCTATGCTGGGTGGAAAAGCATTTGTTTGGTGTCAGAACCCCTGTGCTGTAATGGTCAGTCTGAGCTCCAGAATGACATAAGAATGAAGATTCCTCCCAGACAAAAGGTGCCAGCACAGGAAGCTCTATGTGTGAATGGAGTGCCAAGAGTAGCTCAGCAATTGCACAGGAGAGATGGAGGGTAAGGGCTTTCTTTCCTGGATGGAACTTCATTTGTTTGGGGTCAGAACCCCTGCACTTAAATGGTCAGTCTGAGTCCCAATATAGAATAGGAATGAAGATTCCTCTCAGACAAAAGGTGCCAGCACAGGAGTTCTATGTGTCCATGGAGTGCCAAGAGTGGCTCACCAATTGCATAGGAGAGCTGCAGGTTTACATGTGGACTGTTTCGCTGAAAATAGACAGTATGACCAAACCATACTAATAGGTCTCACTTAGGCCTTGGCCTGACATACCAAGAAACCTAGTTACAGGCAGTGGAAAAATACAGGGCAATGATAACAGACTGCAGGAATGTAAACTATGTGTAGCCTGTGACAATATTGAGGAGGAGTTTTTAGACAAAAGGAATGT
>NW_020957409.1:23003-24469 GCF_003031625.1 Empidonax traillii | reverse complement strand
GGGTCAGAGGGGATAAAAGGAACTGAGTGGGAGGGGAGAGGGCCCCCCAAAAGTGGAGGGGGACTGACGTTCATGGGGAAAGGGCAGGAGAGTGGAAAAGAGTGGGGAAAGAGCAGGGTGGGAGCCCCAAACTGAGCATAAGGGGGCTGGGGACTGAGGGATGATGTGGAAGGGGTGTGGAAAAATGTCGGGATAGGGACCACAAAACTCATCTTGGAGGGGCTGGGGATTGAAGGGACAATGGAGAAGTGGAAGGAACAAGAAGAAGAGTAGAAAAGGGGGGGGTGGTCTGGCAAGTCCAACAATCCCATGGGGGTCTTTGGGCCCAAAAGCACTGGAAAAGCAGGGTGGCTCCCTGAGCTCCCAACTGACTGTGGGGTGCTGGGGCTGCTGGATCCAATCTCAGCCTTGGGTTATGTCAACACTTTCAGTTTAGAGGAATTACAAAGGTGGGACTGAACCACTTTGTGCCCCAGGTTTTAAGGGTGGCAAATCACATCTATTGATAGAAATGAATTATTTAGGGTTACAAATGATCAGACAGAAGATCTTCATCAGAATTATTTACTGCACAACAGAAACACTAAAACTACCAGTAGTACAGGATAAGATAGGGCAATGCTCTACACTAAAGCAATTGTTGAAGCAATTCTACTCAAGCTGGCACCAAAGCAAGAATTATGAATTAGAGATGGATGGAACTCCCCCAGACCAATGCTCGTGGGGAGATCTCTGCTCTCAACCTCCAGCAGTGACCTTGGGGGGTCCCAGCCAAGGCAGGAATCTCCACACACCCCCCAAGAAGGGTTCTGTTGGCACAACCTGCCCCTGGCAAAGGGACTGGCCCTTTCTGGTAGAAAGGGATGGACTGACAGTCACTGGACTCCAGGGGTTGCCTCACCATCAGGGGGGTCATTCGGGGTGGGAGCAGCGGCCGAAGCTCTTCCCACAGTCAGGGCACTCGAGGGGCTTCTCTTACTGGTGGGTCCGATGGTGTTTGGTCAAGACAGAGCTGTCACTGAAGCTCTTCCCACACTCCTCACACTTGTAGGGCCTCTCCCCGGTGTGGATGCGCTGGTGGGTGACGAGGTGGGAGTTCCGTTTGAAGCCCTTCCCGCAGTCGGTGCAGCGGAAGGGCCTCTCGTCTGTGTGTGTCTGCTCATGCCTGAGGAGACTGGAGCTGGTCTGAAACCTCTTCCCACATTGCAAGCACTTGTAGGGTCGTTCCCCAGTGTGGATGAGCTGGTGGGTGCGGAGGTGGGAACTCTGCCTGAAGCTCTTCCCACATTCCCCACACTTGTAGAGTCGTTCCCCAGTGTGGATGCGCTGGTGTTTGATCATGCTGGAGTTGTGCCTGAAGCTCATCCCACATTCCCTACACGTGTAGGGCCGTTCCCCAGTGTGGATGTGCTGGTGTCGGATCAGGTCAGTGCTGTCCCTGAAGCTCTTCCCACATTCCAAGCACT
>NW_020957409.1:13724-15787 GCF_003031625.1 Empidonax traillii | reverse complement strand
GGAGTTTTAGGAGAAAAACAATGTCTTCATATCACATGGACACCTGTGTGCAGCCAATAGGCAGTGTGTCAGTAATGCACGCTCGGTTCGTGGGTTACAGCAAATAACCAATAGTTTGAAAGTGATCACGCCCCGGGGGCAGTGAAAGTGTATAAGAGGTTGGGTTATGTAAATAAAGTGGAACATTTGAGTAAATCATCCTGATTTGTGTGCAGTTTGTTCTGGAAGCTCCCCCGCTAACATCTGTCACTGCTGTCCCCAGGGGTGCTCCCTGTGTCCACAATGATGTCACTGCTGTCACTGGGATGTCACAGCTGTCCCCAGAGGTGGCACCATGTCCCTGTGATGTCACCAGACCCCTGTGATGTCACTGGTCTCCAGTGATGTCACCAAAGTCCCTGTGACATAATTGCTGTCCCTGTGATATCTCTGGTGTTTATTGATGTCACTGCTGTCCCCACGAGTGTAACCACGGTCCCCTGTGATGTCACCATTGTCCCCAGTGTGTCAACTATGTCCTATGGGAGGCACCCGTGTCCCTGATGTGTCACTGGTCCCCAATGATGTCATCACCGTCCCTGTGATGTCATCGCTGTTCCAGAGGTGGTCTCTCTGTCCCCATTGATGTCCCAACTGTCCTCAATGATATCACGAATGTCACTGTGATGTCATCAGTGTCACCAATGATGTCACCGATGTCTCCATTATATCAGGGCTTTCCCTTTGTTTTCACAATTGTTGTCACAATTCCCTTGTGACATCACTGGTCCAGACTGATGTCACCGCTATCCCTGTAACTGCTGTCCCTATGTCACATGTCACCAATGATCCCAGGGATGCCACTAGTCTCTCTGTGATGTCATTGCTGCCCCTGTGATGTCACCACCAGCAGTGCCACCATGTCCCTGTGATGTGACCAACGTTCCTGTGATGTCATCACACCCCTTTTATGTCACCACTGTCCCTGTGAAATCACTGCTGTCTCTCTGTTGTCACTCTGATGTCACTGGTCCCCAGTGAGGTCCCTGCTGTCTCTGTGATGTCACCACTGTCTCCTGTGATGTCACCCATGTCCCCGATGATGTCACTGGAGTCTCTGTGATGTCGCCACTGTCTTTGTGAAGTAATTGATGACCCCAGTGATGTCACCCATGTCCCTGGGATGTCACTACTATCCCCTCTGATGTCACCAGTGACACCGATAATGTCACTGGTGTCTGTGATGTCACCCCTGGCCTTGTGAAGTCATTGTGGTCCCTGTGATGTCACAGATGTCCCCATTGATGTCACTGGTGTCTCTGTGATGTCATCACTGTCCCCTGTGATGTCAACAATATACCCAGTGATGTCATTACTTTCTCTGTGATGTCACCACTGTCCCCAGAAGTGGCACCATGTCCCAGTGATGTCACTGATGTCACTGTAATATCACTGCTTTCCTTTTGTTGTTATTAGTCCTCTGTGATGTCCCTATTCCCTAGTGATGTAACCTCTGTCCCTGTGATTTCACCACTGTCCCCTGTGACGTCAGCAATGGTATCAGTGATGTCATTGGTGTCTCTATAATGTCAACCCTTTTTTTGTGAAGACACCGATGTCCCTGCTACATCAGGGTTGTTGCTTTCTTTTTCACAGTCCCATGTGAGGTCGCTGGTCCCAAATGATGTCACTGGTGTCTCTGTGATGTCACCACTGTCTTTGTGAAGCCCCCGATATCCCCTGTGATGTCAGTGATCTCTCTGTGACATCACGGTTGTCATTTGTTGTCATCAGTCCCCTGTGATATCACTGGTTCCCAGTGATGTCACCGATGTATTTGTGATGGCACCACTGTCCCCTGTGATGCCACCAGTGTCACCAATAATGTCACTGGAGGCTCTATGATGTCATACCTGGCCTTGTGATGTCACCAATGTCCCATACATGTCACAAATGTCCCTGTGACATCACGGCTGTCCCTTTGTTTTCAGCAGACCCCTGTGACGTCACTGGTCCTCAATGGTGTCAGTACTGTCTCTGTGATGTCACCACTGTATCCAGTGGTGGCACCATATCCCCATGAT
>NW_020957409.1:9699-13036 GCF_003031625.1 Empidonax traillii | reverse complement strand
CCCAGCAGTGCCTCCATGTCCCTATGAGGTCACCCATGTCCCTGTGATGTCACCAAACCCCTGTGATGTCACCGATGGCTTTGTGCCATCACGGCTGTCCCTTATTCTCAACACTTCCCTGTGATGTCACTGATCCCCAGTGATGTCACTGACTTTCCTGTGATGTCACCCCTGTCCCCTCTGATGTCACCGATGTCCCTGACGTTGTCACTGGTGTCACTGTGATGTCACCCCTGTCCTTGTGAAGTCACTGACGTCCCCTGTGATGTCACTAAGGACCCTGTGACATCACAGTTTTCCCTTTGTTGTCAGCAGTCCCCTGTGATATCACTGCTCCTGGATGATGTCACTTCTGTCTCTGTGATGTCACCACTGTCCCCAGTGGTGGCAACATGTCCCCGTGATGTGACCAATATCCCCGTGATGTCACCAGACCCCTTTGATATGAACGATGTCCCTGTGACATCACTGCTCTCACTCTCATGTCACTGGTCCCCAATAGTGTCCCTGCTGTCTCTGTGATGTCACCACTGTTCCCTGTGATGTCATCAATGTCCCCTATAAGGTCACCGGTGTCTCTGTGATGTCACCCCGGCCTTGTGATGTCACCGATGTCGACTGTGATGTCAAAGATGTTCCCATTGATGTCACTGATGTCTCTGTGGTGTCATCACTTTCCCCTGTGATGTCAGCAATATCCGCAATGATGTCACTGCTGCCTCTGTGATGTCACCACTGTGCTGAGCCTTGGCACCATGTCCCAGTGAGTTCACTGATGTGCCTGTGACATCACTGCTGTGCCTTTGTTGTTATCAATCCCCTGTGATGTCACTGGTCCCCAATGATGTAACCTGTGAGCCTGTGATGTCACCACTGTCCCCTGAGATATCAGCAATGTCCTTGAGATGTCATTGGTGTCTCTATAATGTCAACCCTGTCCTTGTAAAACACCGATGTCCCTGTGACATCAGGCTTATCCCTTTGTTGCCAACAGACCTCTGTAATTTCACTTGTCCCCAGTGAAGTCACCCATCTCCCTGTGATGTCACCACTGTCCCCTGTGTCAACAATGACCCTGATGATGTCACTGGTGTCACTGTGATGTCACCCCTGGCCTTGTGAAGTCACTGCAGTCCCCTGTGATGTCACCAATGTCCCTGTGACATCACAGCTGTCCCTTTGTTGTCAACAGTCCCCTGTGACGTCACTGGTCCCAATGAGGTCATTGCAGTCTCTGTGATGTCACCACTGTCCCTTGTGGTGTCACCAATGTTTCTGATGATGTCACTGCTGCCTTTGTAATGTCACCCTTGTCTTTGTAAAGTCACCAATGTCCCCAATGATGTCACCGATGTCACTGTGATATCACAACTGTCCCTTTGTTTTCACCAGTTCCCTCTGATGTCACTGGTCCCCAGTTATGTCCTGGATGTCCCTGTGATGTCCCTAGTGTCATCAGTGATATCACTGATGTCCCCTGTGATGTCATCAATGTCCCTGTGCCATCACAGCTTTCCCATTATTGTTGCCAGTGCCTTGTGATGTCACCGATGTCCCTGATGATGTCACTGATGTCTCTTTGATGACACCCCAGTCATTGTGAAGTCACCAATGTTCCTTCTGATGTCACTGATTTCCCTGTGACACCACGGTTGTCCCTTTGTTTTCACCATTCATCTTCTGTGTCAATGTTCCTCAATGGTGTAACCTCTGTCCCTGTGATGTCACCACTGCCCCCAGTGACTTCAGCAATGTCCCCCATGATGTCACTTGTGTCTCTATAATGTCAGCCCTGTGCTTGTGAAGTCACCGGTGTCCCTGTGACATCACGGCTGTCCCTTTGTTGTCAGCAGTCGCCTGTGATGTCACTGGTCCTCAGTGATGTCACCCATCTCCCTTTGATGTCACCACTGTTCCCTGTGATGTTAACAATGACCCTGATGATGTCACCGGTGTCACTGTGATTTCACCCTTGCCCTTGTGAAGTCACTGAAATCCCCTGTGATGTCACCAATAGCCCTGTGACATCACAGCTGTCCCTTTGTTGTCAACAGTCCCCTGTGACGTCACTGGTCCCCAGTGATGTCACTGCTGTCTCTGTGATGTCACTAATGTCCCCAGAGGTGGCACCATGTCCCTGTGAGGTCCCTGATGTCCCTGTGATGTCACGAGATGCCTCTGACTTCACTGATATCTCTGTGACATCATGGGTGTCCCTTTGTTTTCACCAGTCCCCTGTTGTCGTGGTCTTGCCCTCCAGCCAGCCCCTGGGGCTGAGGATGGTTTTGTCTGGGTGAATTTCCATAGAAAAAAGCCAATCAAAACTTTAGTAACACCTTTGCTAATTACATATTTAAGAAAACGGAAGAGAAGTTTTGTGGTGCAGTTGAAATTAGGAGCAGTTGAAATTGGTGGCAGTTGAAATTAGGAGCAGTTGAAATTGGTGGCAGTTGAAATTAGGGAGCCATGTAGGGTGAGAGAGGCAGGTCCCAGGTGGGGGCCAGGCCTCCCTCCTCCCCCGGCCCTGGGCCAGGGGCAGGTGTGGCACTGAAGCCCCTTCTCTCCTGTAAGAGAGTAAAGGAAAAAAACTTTAAAGGACTGACTGCTTGGACAAAAAAACGCTGCAGAAGAAATTCCAGCAGAGAGAGAACAAAGTGTCCAAGGTCAAAGCCGGCAGCTGGAGGAGAGAGAAGTTTGAAGAGGGAGCTGTTTCTCCCCCCCTTTCACTCTCTCTCTTCAGCAGGGAAAAGACTGAAAAATAAATCTCTGCTACCTTTGGAAGATTGTTGGGGTGAGGAGACCCCCATGCAGCTCACAGAGGAGCTTGTGGATGTACCAGGAAGCCGAGACTTCATGAGAAGGACTGAAATGAGGCAGAGTCCTGTTGAAGATTTGTGACCCTGAGAGCTTACGCCAGAGTGAGAACGGCTCAGGGAAGCTTGGGATCCAAGTGAGGGATCCATGCTGCTGGTGCTGTAGATTTGTGACCCTGAGAGAACCTCACGCTGGAGCAAGAACGGCTTGGGTAAGATGTTGGGATCCAAGTTAGGGATCCATGCTAGATCCATGCCAGAGAGGTCTATTCAAGGACTGTTCTACCGTGGGGAGGAACCTCCCCAGGGAACAGGGGTGGACTCAAAAGCCATTCTCCCCTGTGACCCTGTGGGGAAGATCCATGGTAGCCAAGTGTCCCCTTCCAAGCCCATGGAAGACCCTACAGGGCCTGGGTAACCCCCAGCCTCTGATCTTAGCCCAGGAGGGGGGTAGGCCCAGCCCTGCCTTGGGGCTGACATAGAAGAAAAAGAGAGAGATAAAGAGTTCCAGCTGTGACAAAAAG
>NW_020957409.1:7471-9273 GCF_003031625.1 Empidonax traillii | reverse complement strand
GGCCCAGCCCTGCCTTGGGGCTGACATAGAAGAAAAAGAGAGAGATAAAGAGTTCCAGCTGTGACAAAAAGGAGTTGTCGTCCTGAGATAACAGAAGAAGAGCTTGAAAGTGTTGCAGTTATTGAAAAGATCTGGAGCTCTGAGAATGGAGAAAGAGACTGCTTCTCCTCCTTGGACTGATATAAAGGGAAGAGAGGTATTTCTATACATATATAATACTTTTACTTGAGTAGAATTGTTGTAGATGTAGTTCTTTAGTTTTATTTTGCTAGTAAGAAATGTTCATATTATTTTCCCAAATCAGGTCTCCTTTGTTTGCATAAACCTTCTCTCAACTTACAGTAATTGTTTATGCAGCCCTGGTTCTGTCCCATTCTGCCCCCTGACACACCCCTTCAGGAACTGGGTTTGGTGTCTTTGGGACCCCTTCTTCCTCATCTTCATCTTCTTCACAGCACACACAATCCTGGGAGTTCCTAAAGAGTTCTGCCTTGAAGGTCACTGTGTCTGGGTGATGTCTTCTGGTCAAGGCCTTAGGGTGTTTTTCTACAATTCTAACTTGAAAAGAAGACTAAAAATGGAGTTTAGAGGAATTCATATGGAATAGGGTAGTAGGGTTGGGTATGTGTAAATACTCTGTTAAGTGTAAGGGATATAATATGACTAAAATAAAAAATATTCACTACACAACTATTCTAAAATCTACAAAAGGTAAAAAAAACCCAAAAAGATCTGAGATATCAGTGTGAATTGACTGTGGTGTGAGTGTTGTTTTTGTGAATCTATAATTCCTTCACTGTTCAATTCTACTAAATGCTACTGAATCCCTTGATAACTGTTAAGCTGGTCAATGAGTAAATGCTACTAATGTCTTTTGCCCTCTTATCTTTGGATCCAAACCCTTTGCACTCTGACCCTCTTGCATCCCAAGACTCTGTGTAAATCATTCCCTTTCATTAAAAAAAAAAAATAATTTGGGAGCTGCTCTTTGAAATTTTCCTCCTTAGCTAAATTACAAAACAACTCCAATTAGTTGTTGAAGACATTAAAACATGAAGACAATAAAAAAAAAAAAACACCTTTGTTTTTCTGTATTTTAATGAGTCCCACGGTGTGTTTAGAGACAAGTCCATCATCCTGAGGTACTGAGAGAAGATTGAAGAAGCTGCTCAAGAAGTCAGAAGCCAAACCCCAGATCCTGAGGTGTCCACACATCTCTGCCTGGGTGTGGGTGTGAACTGACTGTGGTGTGAGTGTTGTTATTGGGAATCTATAATTCAGTCCCTGTTCAATTGTAGTAAATGCTACTGAATCCCTGTTAAAAGGGAATGTTGAAAATGTTGAAAGTTGGTAAATGATCAGGTGCTACTAATCTCTTTTGCCCCCTTTACTTTGTGTCCAAATCCTTTGCACCCTGACCCTTTTGCATCCCAAGGCTCTGTGGAAATCATTCCCTGTCATAGAAAAATTATATTTTTGTGACTTCCACTTTAAAATCTTCCTCATTAGCTAAACTACAAAACAACTCCAATTAGCTGTAGAAATCTTGAAGACATAAAGACAATTAAAAGAAGGGAAATAATTTGTTTTTCTCTATTTTAATGAGTCCCACGGTGTGTTTAGAGACAAATCCATTGTCCTCAACTACTGAGAGAAGATTGAAGAAGCTGCTGAAGAAGTCAGAAGCCAAACTGCCAGTCCCTTGAAGCATTGCTGGGCCCCACTGAGGGCAGGCACTGACAAAGCCTCCCCAGGGACTCCTGAGAGCAGATCCTTGCAGGCCAGGAGTGCAGGCAGACAAA
>NW_020957409.1:0-1216 GCF_003031625.1 Empidonax traillii | reverse complement strand
TGACAGGCTTGTTCAGTCCTGGCCTCCAATTATCTGCTTTAATGAGTCCCTTGAGAGCCTTTGTCAGGAATGGCCCTCAGTGGGGCTTGTTAAAGCTTCAAAGTACCACAGGTTTGTTAAAGTACTTTGCCTTTTCTTTTGATTCTGAGTTTTGAAGAGGTTTGTGCAATCAAGGCCTCAAATTATCTATTTTAATTAATCCCTGGAGAGACTTTGTCAGCAGTGACACTCAGTGGGGCTCATTAATGCTTCAAGATACTCAAGGGTTTTGAAGGAACTTTTCCTTTTGAAAGTGACTCTTTGAGAGGTCTGTTCAGTCACAGCCTCCAATTATCTGCTCTAATGAGTCCCTTGGGATTCTCTATCAATTGTGACGCTCAGTGGGGCTCATTGATGCTTCAAGGCACTCAAGGTAAATTTATTAAGACACTTTGTTTGACACTGAGTCTTTGAGAGGTTTGTTCAGTGTTGGCCTCAAATTCTCTGTTTTAATTAGTCCCTGGAGAGACTTTGTCAGTAGTGACACTCAGTGGGGCTCATTAATACTTCAATGTATTCAAGGGTTTTGAAGGAACTTTTCCTTTTGAAAGTGAGTCTTTGAGAGGTTTGTTCAATCATTGCCTCAAATTGTCGTCTCCACCGAGTCCATTTGGAGCCTGTTTTGGGAATCGCCCTCAGGGGGACCTATTAATGCTTCCAGATACTTTGGGTTTTCCTTCTGACTTTCCCTTATGGACAGGTTTGTACAGTCTCCCCTCAGTCCCTGAGCTTCAAGGACTCAGCACCAAAAGCCCCCCGGGGCTCACTCAGATAAAGCAAGTCCTGACAAACCATGGCCCTTCCTGTGGATTTCCCTCTGGTGTGGACAGTAAATTAGGAATGTTGTCTCATGGAATCAGGGGACCATTGTGACACTGCCCAGAGCCTTTGTCTGCCTGCACTCCTGGCCTGCAAGGATCTGCTCTCAGGAGTCCCTGGGGAGGCTTTGTCAGTGCCTGCCCTCAGTGGGGCCCAGCTATGCTTCAAGGGACTGGCAGTTTGCCTTCTGACTTCTTGAGCAGCTTCTTCAATCTTCTCTCAGTAGCTGAGGACAATAGACTTGTCTCTAAACACACTGTGGGGCTCATTAAAATACAGACAAACAAAAAATTTCCTTCCTTTAATTGTCTTAATGTCTTCACAAGTCTTCAACAATAATTGGAGTTATTTTGTAGTT
>NW_020957408.1:23240-32315 GCF_003031625.1 Empidonax traillii | reverse complement strand
TTTTTTTTTTTTTTTTTTTTTTTTTCCTCAGGGAATTCCTGGAATCCCTGGAAATCAAGGAGTCAAAGGACAAAAGGTATTATTAATTGTTTATAACACAGTAAAAACCTGCACATATATATATACTTCCATTCCAAAATAAGGGTTCAATCTGTGCTCAGAGGAGAGTTTTCATAGTGGGGATTTATGACATCAAGTACAATTTCTTTGTGGCATGTTCAAAAATCATTAGGTTTTATTTTATCTATTCCAGAGGGAATGAGTATTTTAAAAAGTAACAAAACTAATTTCATAATACTTTGAGAAATAATCTTAGCTAACTAAACCTGCATAATTAAAGAATATCTGAGAAATTTGTTGTGTACATATATTAATTACAGAATTCTTCTCCTTTTATAAAAAACAGGGTGAAATTGGACCGCCAGGTCAACCAGGAGCAAAAGGGTCACCCGGAGATACTGTAAGTTTGCAAAAATTTGTTATTAGGGACAAATAATTCTGATGTTGTCATTCTCTCCTTATCATAAACAAGCAAGCAATGGAAAATACAGGAGCATCCTTGCATTTTCAGGTTGCAAAATATGATCAGACTAAGTCTAATCTTTGACTTTTTCCACAAGTATTACATATCCCTTTTTATTTAAAATTTATGATTTCTTGACTGCACATTTGATAAATACAGCAATAGATTAGTCTGAACTGAGCCTCTGAATCAATTAGATTTGAAGTGACTTTGAAAGTACTGAAGTAAATTTATTTTGAAAGTTAATACTGACTTAAATATTGCCATTCTGTGTAATGGATTTCTGGAGATGAATTTCAAGATGCTTTTGTGATAGTGCTCTTTTGACAGACTGTGAGGATAACTGAGATCACTGAATTCCCAAACTGCTTAAAGAGAAATTTCTGTTTTGAATGAGGGAAACTGAAAATAGTTCGTTCTTTCTTGGGCAGTTGGGTTACCACATCTTTGTTACTGTCTGAGTAGGGTGATTTCTGTGTTCTTCATAGTCCTTTAGAAATCACAGTAACAAAATAATTGTTCTGAAAGTTGGTGAAAGTATATAAAGACTTTAAAAATGAAAATTTTAAAGGCAAAAAGGACAACTGCTTAAAACTAGTTACAGGCAGGTCTTTCCTAATGCTACCTTTAAAAAATAATGATCTCTTCTATTGAGGAAACCATGTTTATTTAGTTCCATTACTAATCATCCTCACTGTTAACATGTCTTTTTGCAGTTTGCCTTTTACGCTGGAGACATGTTATCTTCTTTCCTGACTAAAGTGGTTCTGAGTTTCCTGGGAGATACATGGTTTAGCATAATAAATAAGCTGTTTACTACGACTTTTTGATTAGCTAAAGAATCTAAGTTTTGGCCTATATTCAACCTCGAGCAAATTGTAGAGAACGATGACTGATGCTATTATCTCTATGGACAAGGGACCACTACATTACTAAAAACTTTAACCTTCTAAAAATTTGGATTTTTTCTTAGGATATTGAGCCATATGGTAGTGCAAGAGATTTTATACAGTTGTATTCAGTCTACAGAATTAGTATCACTTGTCACGGGAAAAAATAGATAACATTTCTTGCTTTGCAGCTGAATGGCATATATAAATGTTGTAATATATGACAATAATCAAAAGGTCACTTGATTTTTTTACTTACTGCCTTATCTTGAGATTCATTATACGTTGTGCGTGTAAGGGCTTGTCAATGCCCAGTTCAAACAGAAGAAACTTCAGTTTCTCAGGAAGCCAACAGACCAGTTCAGTGAAAATACTTTTATTGTCTATTGGAGGAAATTTTTTCTCCATTTTTTTTTGAGCAAAGTTGAACAAAATGCCAGAGGGAAGGCTGTATCATCAGCTGTAATAAACCGTGTGGGATTATAAAGTGTACATGCTTATTTAACTCACTTACCATGTTTTCTTCAAATTTTATTTAGATAAATAACATTTGGTTCTTGTTACACTCGAAAATAATTTATTCCTTTTTCCTGTCAAGTCACTTAATGTACTTTTTGTCACCTGATAAATTAAATAGGAAATTGATGCATGGAATATTTGAATATGTTACACGGCATTAGGGAATTTCAACCAGAAAAGATAGTGGGATTTTCCTTGTATTAGTCACATTTAATATGTTTATTCCAGAAAAAACAGATGGAAAGCTTGTGGATGGTCTATTAATACCTTGGGAAAATTATTCAGTAACAAGTTCTTCTTCAGAAATAACTATCCCTACTACATTGCCAACACCAGCAATTTATTAATTTACCCATGATATAAATAGTGCTAGCTCTGGAAAATGGGGGAGTAATGCTTCATTTTATGTCCTTGAATTGTTCTTCAGTTTTATTCAGGACACTCTCTCCTCTTTTAATTTTAATAGTTTCCAGATTATGTTCTCAAGCTTTTCTCATGTTGCAACTGAAAGTTTTCTTCTTGCAGCATTCTGATTTCATGTAGTTGTCTTCCTATTTTTTTTTTTTAATTAAGTAAGTTAAATGTGGCCTAGTTCCGTATTTCCATGTCCTAGGAAACCAGGACAATTGGGTTTTATTTCTACCTTTCCTGCAGATGTATGCTTGACCTTTGGTTATACTAAAAATATTTTCTGATTTGCCTTCTCTAGTATATGTTTGCATGTCAGTGTGGATATATACACATAGCTGATTCGTTAATTTAAAAAAGCTATTCTTTACACATAGTATTTCCACTTTACATAAGATAAAATGCATGAGGCGCATTTTTGATGACCATACGCTGCTTCAGGGACTGATGTGGGTGTCAACTAGAAGTGATCTAGTGGTAGATGGTAGATTCTCAATGTGTCAATGACTTGAAACACGGGCAATGTGAAAGGAGCCAGAAATCCTAGCCAGAAATACCTCCATGAACTTGTGCTTGCTTTTCTCTACTAATTAATGTGTTAGTAATGAGAACAGAACAGAAATATGAGGAGATGAAAATTGTAATTTCACAATGCTTTTTGGGAAAGGAAGGTAGTCCTCAAGGAATGCAAAAAAGATCACACAATGAAGAGTGCTGTATTTCACAAGTAAGGAGGTCAATAGATAATATGAAATTTGATTTCAAAGAGCCAAACTGAATTAAACCTTACAGTGAAATGAAAATTAATAAAAACTTATTTTTCTATGTCAATAAAAAGAGAAAAACTGAAGAAGTAGACCTTATGTGCAAGTGAATTAAGACAGCATTTATGTAATCAAGGTTAGGTTACAAAACCAAAAGAATATTTCATTAGTCTTGTTGTAACAAAGTTGATGCTTGATGTAGTCCGTAAGCAAATGGTTAATGGGAATACACAATCTCTTAGGTTATGAGTGTAAGCTGTCCTCAGAAACTTTAATCCATTTGGAGAAGAACTGGTAATTCTATTCCAAAATTATGAAAGAAATGGGGTAGGGTGTAGTAAACCTTTGTTTACCAAGTAATAGATTACACTAGCTGCACATTCTTCGATAAGAAGACTGATTTTCTGTGTAAGTAAGAACAAGCATCAGGAAAGTTCAAGAAAGTTTAGAAATTATTCAATGTATGATATTAGTTAATTTAGAAAAATTGAAGTTTAATAGGTTTTTCATGTGCAGTTGACTGAGCAGGAAAAGTTTTAGACCAAGGAACATTGGCAGCAAAGTTACTCAAGTTTTATTCTTGTGCTTGATACAGTTTATTTGTATTCGCAGACCTGTGTCTCTGGCCTAAAGAATAAGTTGCTGTATTTACTGATGGAAACTTTTGGTGACCAGTACATTCTTACCATACAGCAGCAAAGAAACCCTGAATTAATCCATGGTTAATCTGTGTTAATCTGTGGTTAATAGTAAAGCACAGGTGAAATGCCAGAAAACTGATGAAATCCTGAAAAACCCAACTACAGACAGTAACTTCTTGTTCCAGATATTCTGAATTTTCTCTTCTTTTTGCAGACACCCTTTTAGTTTTAACAAATAAAGAAATTTTGTTTGTTTGTTTTTTGTTTTTTGCAAAGCTGAATTATAATCTGTGTAACAAATTACATGGTTTCAATTCCGTGTAACCTTGGAAAGAGATAATGTCATGGGAGTGAATTGTTCCTAATATTTAATAGTAAATGGAAGGTGGTTGTTTGGATTTATATGAAAACAAAGATTAAATAACAGTAGTAACAGTGGGTTTTGAAAATATTATCAATTTGAATAATTGATAAAATTTAATCTCTGAAAAGTTAGATTTCCAGGCCTTATTTAATTGTTCGACTTTCTGTATTACTATGCTTTTATTTTATGCTGTGTCTTAGGTACACTCTTATAGTGTATTTTCTTTCAGAGTATTTATGCAATTCCAAATAAAACAATGATAATATATTGTTTTTATTGATTCATGCATCTTGAGACTAGCTTTAAACAGAAATTAAGAGCATCAGCCCTCTGATGATTTAACACTCCTTAGCTCTCATTTTATGTATGGAACAAAGACAGCTAAACATGCCCTTGTCAACATGATCCCATTTGAGGAGTCCAAGGGAATGTCTTAGTGGTGCTCTGACTGTACCTGTGATGAAGTGTCATGATATGAAATGGCAGAAGCTATTGGGTTCTTGAATGAACAGTTCAACCCTGAAGATTCTGCAGAAGATGCAAAGGTGTGACCCCCGATAAATCTCCACAAAGCTTGCAAAAGGAGTCAAGGCCTGGCAATCTTTGAGGGACGCAGGGTCAGAAAGAAGAAAGAGAACTATGAAATGCCATATATAGTATTGCTGATTTTGGAAACACTAAGTGGAAACCAAGAAGCTTTTGTGCCACTTTCAGTTAGAGCTAAGGGATGTATTACTGACAATGTTTTGAGTTGCAGAATTTTTTCTCTCAGGAATTTTCTGTGACAGCACTGTTCTTTTTTTCTGTATGGGTTTTTTTAATTGCACTGTAGCTCTTCATTAGACCATAGAAGGTCTAAATAATTCACTATACTGTATCAGAACTATAGCCTGTATAGTAATATGATGAAAGACATTGTATTTCCTGTTTATTTCATTATGGAAATAGAATAATGATACTACAAATACTATACTGAAGCCATTATTCCTCTAGTTTAATACAGAGATGTTTCTGCCTTTTTCATAAATAAATAGGGTTTGATGGGACCAGAAGGTTCACTTGGTCTACCTGGAGCTCCTGGGCCTAAGGTAAGTGTTTGTGTTAATGTGACTTGGATAAATGACTGCTTTATAGATTTTGCAGCTAATTTTTTGGTGTACTGAACATTGATGAGTAGCTGTATGATTTTCCTGTATTACTTTCTATGGTGCTTCAGTCTCAAGAGAGGTTAATATAACTCAGTGAATGGTACCTGTCATCCCATGAGGTTTGGAACAATTGCAGAAATGGCCATGAGACTGTTTCAGCTTTGCAGATCTGGAAAATGTTCTGCAATGCTAGGAGCCAGATAATTCTCAGTATATATCTGAACATTCTTCCCATGTTACATTTATTTATATTTTAATTGTGTTAAATAACATTACGTGCTGTTTTTTCCACCCAAGGAGCCAAATTTATTTCAGATGTAACTATTGATTGTACTGCAGCAAGAGCAAGAACTAATATGACCCATGCTCTCAGAAGTTAAAATAGATACTATAAATTCAGATTGCTTAGTGTAACCTTTTAATTTAATCCAAGATGAGTTTTGGTCAATAAACACTGAACTGTGTGTCCTGGAGAATATTTAGGAATATAGAATCTATTTCCCAAAGGATTTATTTACGTTTAGATCTGTTTCCACCCATACATTATTTTATATCCAAAAGTACATATGCAGTTTTTTGAAATTGTATACTGAAGGTAGCATTTTTTCAAGTGGTCAGTGTTTGTGTAGAAAATTGAATACCAATGAAATGACTAAAAATTAAATAGCTTTTTTTTTTTTTTTTTGTGAAAAATGGGAGTTTTTTTGTATAATTACCTCATTCAGATTATAAGCTGGTTCTTAGAGAATCATTCTTAATAAGCTCATTCTTATATAAGGGCATCATGAAGTAGTCAATAATTATTAGATTTGAATGAAAATTCTCAAGCTGAATATGTGTCTAATTCCATAGGCTACAATTAAAGCCAAAACATAAAAAAATATTTTGACTTGAACTGATCCTAGGACTCTCAGGGTTTTATTACATAAGATGATGGAAATGTGAAGTCAGTATGCACAAACATGGAGTGATTGGGGAAGGGAAATGAGGCAGGTAGGGACAGGACCAGTGAGCAGAGACTGGCAGATCATGTTTTGTCGTCAGTATCTTACCTTTCCTGAAAGAAAGTTACACCTTCAGGCTTCCCATAAGCCTGAACTTTAGCCTTTCAGTCACTAACAGTGCCTGTTTTTAAGTCAGTTTCTCAACAGTGTCTATGTTTGCTGGTCATAGCACATGTGACAAAGCATAATGATATCAGCCACACTCTTACATAATTGTTATTATAGGGTGATAAAGGTGAACCGGGAATTCAGGGGAAACCAGGATCGTCAGGAGCCAAGGTAAATATGAATCTGGAAGTATTCTAGCTAAAGAAGGGTTTTATTTATTTATTTTTGTACAAGGTGGTTTGTTTCACAGTAAAACAGTTGTTAACATCAAATTGCGTCAGAATCCATTTGATTACTTATTCTTACTAATTTTATGCTGGATTTTAGGCAATGTAACTCAGGTGCTCATTAAGTTCAAACTTGCAAGCATTGCCATTACTTCAGATAGTGTAATTTTTGTGTAATTGTGAAACATCAACATCAAGTGTATTAAAAGACAATTAATAAAAAGAGATAGTGGAAAACTGAGCTTAAGAATTAGGAATCTCTTTCATGGCTTCTCTGTATTCAACGTCCCTTCACAAATTGTCCAGACGTTTCAATCATCTTCAGTTATAAAATTTTGAAATATCATAGCCAAAGTGTATCATGTGACCTTGAGAAAACACGCAATATATTTTTTTACACACAGCACATCACTGACACAGAGCTATTGTATTACTCAGGGAGAACTAGGAGTACCAGGTGCTCCAGGTGAACCAGGCTACCCAGGCATTCCTGGTATCCAGGGCATAAAGGTAAGTATTTTTTCCAGTTTTACACTAATTGCATCTTTTATTGGAAGTGCTTTTCTTATAAGTAATCATTATTAAACAAAATCCTTTCTCTAAACACATCATTATTATTATAGGACACACTTAAAGCAACAATATGTGCAGCATGAAAATTTTCTTCTGAGGGATGAAGCCCTTGATGTAAAGGCATTTGTGGTGGGTTGACCTTGGCTGGATGTCAAGTACCCACCAAGCTTCTCTGTCACTCCCCTCTTCATCAGTAAAGGGTGTTGAGAAAGTAAGATGGAAAAAACTCATGGGTAAAGATGAAGACAGTTTAATAAAGCAAAAGGAAGGCCATGTGTGGAAGCAAAGTAAAGCAAAATATTTATTCTCTACTTCCCATCAGCATGTGATGTCCAGTCATATGGGAAGCAGGGCTTCAGTACACATAGAGGTTTCTCTGGAAGACAAATGTCATATTAACTAATGAATGTCCTTCTCCTCTGCTTTCCCTTAGCTTTTGTTGCTGAGCAAACATGATGTGGTGTGGAATATCCCTTTGGTCAGTTTGGGTCAGCAGTCCTGGCTGTGTCATAAATCACAGAGTGGTTAGGTTGAAAGGAACCTTAAAGACAACATAGTTCCAGCCGTCCTGTTGTCGGCAGGGACGCCTTCTATCCGCTAGACCAGGTGGCTCAAAGACCCATCCAACCTGGCCTTGAACACTTGTAGGGAAGGGGCATCCACAGCTTCTCTGGTCAACCTGTTCCAGTGCCTCACCACCCCCACAGTAAACAATTTCTTCCTAATATCTACTCTAAACCTGCCTTCTATCAGTTTAAAGCCATTTCCCTTTGTTCTATCACTACAAAGCCTTTTGAAAATCCCTCCAGTCATCTCCATGGCCCTCTCTTGGACTAGATTCAAGTGGTCCACATCCTTCTTCTTTTGGGGGCTTGGAACTGAATGCAGAGAGTGGAGTAAAGGGGGAGAATCACCTCCCTTGACCTGTTGGCCACACTGCTTTTGATGCAGCCTACGATACAGTTGGCTTTCTGGGCTGAAAGTGCACACTGACAGGGCATGTAAAGCTTCTCATCCACCAACATGCACAAGTCCTTTTCTACAGAGCTACTCTCAATCCATTCTCTACCTTTGTGTCTCCTCTCAAGATCTTGCCCATCCCAAGATTACTGATGAGGAGGGGGATTTAGAGAGACAGCTTTGATGCTGTCTACTCAGCAGCAGCCAAAACACCTTTCTAGCCACCAATGCAAAGCACAACACTGTGAGGGCTGCTGTGGGGAAATGAACTCTGTCTCAGCCAGACTCAATACAACATTACAGAAATAGAGTTGAATCAGGCATTTCATTTCGATATGGAAAGAAAAGTTTAAGGGTAAAGAGGCAGTAAGATAGGAGAGTGTTTTGGTGTTATAATTAAAGTTTTATGGAAATCCCATACAGAAATATTCCATTAGACTTCAGCTTCTGCTCCAGAAGGACACAGATTTCCTCTGTGTCCAGTATTGTGTATGTCAGCCATGTATAAATGTATCAGGTATACTAGAGTACTTAGCATGTAAGTAGACACACATAAGGAGATGCCTTGCACTGCCTAGAGCATCTTGAATACCTGTGTTTAGACATCTGAAGTAAGTCCCTGGTCAGTGGAAGCTAGAGAGTGATCCAAATTTGGGTGAGGTTATCTCAGATAAAGGAGATAATGGATCCTGAGTAACATTTTTCCAAGAGAAGATGTAGAAAAATTAGTCTTCTTACCAGTTATGAAACAGGGATTTACAGAGCACAAAAAGACCAGTGGAAGAGTGTGTGTCATAACAATAGTTTATTAGTTTCATTATCACTATATATTCAGTTTCAATATCTAAGGTAAAAGTGAAGCCTTTCAGCTGTAGATTATTTTAAAACTTGAAACCAAGCAAGTATTTTACGTTCAAGTACAATACAACTGAATACAGCTGGCATA
>NW_020957408.1:11188-22328 GCF_003031625.1 Empidonax traillii | reverse complement strand
TTATGAAACAGGGATGTACAGAGCACAAAAAGACCAGTGGAAGAGTGTGTGTCATAACAATAGTTTATTAGTTTCATTATCACTATATATTCAGTTTCAATATCTAAGGTAAAAGTGAAGCCTTTCAGCTGTAGATTATTTTAAAACTTGAAACCAAGCAAGTATTTTACGTTCAAGTACAATACAACTGAATACAGCTGGCATAAATGTCTTCTTATGTTCTGGGATTTTCGATCAGGAAAATATTTGCCATGGTGAAATGTCCTCTTTGCTACTGTTTAGCATTTAACTAAATATTCTCCCCCCTCCCCACCCCACCAAAAAAAAAAAAAAAAAAAACCAAACACACAAATGTTTGGCTCTTACAGCCAACTGACTTTCAGTCAGAAAACTGACAAAACAAAGCCAAATATCTCCATTCTAATTTTTTCCTTTATTAAATGCAGTTTTGCACCCCCCTCAAAGATCTGTCTTTGTTTCCTGAGCTGCTATGCTCCTGGCCCAACATTTTGATTCATGTCTGTTTAAACAGACCCACAAGGATTTAAGAGGTCAGACAGAATTAGAGCCATCTCCCATAACTTTAAGTTTCCTTTTCAATCAATGAAGAGAGATAGGCACATTTTGTGAGTATCTATTTTATACCTTTGTTGTTAATTGGAATGAATAATTTCCAAGCACTGCCTGTTTCTCTCCAGTGTCAATTAGATGGTGTTCGGTTGAGTTGGTAAACCTAGATATCTAACTTTTAAGTACCATTTACACCATCTGATTGTCAATTCCCTCCCAATTATTTACTATAAACATTTCAAGTCCAAAGGAGTGGGTGGAAATAGAACTTAATCCTTAAATATTTTGGTTAAATTTAAATATAGGGGTTTTGCAATTCAAAAAATACTTTTTCTTTGTATTTTCATGTATAACTTCTGCATGCAGTGTGTTTATAGTAAGTGTTACAGAAACTATTAATACTTTAGTCTCTGTGGGTGAAGGCAAGCCTACTTGAGGTTGACGTTCAGCTTAAATTTAACCCATAAGAAACACTACGTCCCTTGCTGCTTACATCCTCTCCACTCCCATGCACTGAGTGGATAAAATCCTGCTGGATTTTCCACCTCATTATGTGATATTTTTTAATTTTTTACTTGGCTAGTGAGTATCCAGTTTTTTTTAATATTCTTTTGATGACAAACTCCTTTTTAGTATAGTTTCCTGGAGTTTTCTCAGTGTTTGTGTACATGGGGATAAAGTGACTTGTTTTCATTCAGTATACATAAAAGCTAATAGATGCTTCTCTTGTGTTAAATTAAAATGCAAACTACATGTCTTTGAGATGAATAATGTTGAAATGGAGATTTTTCTTCTAATATTTCACAGGGTGACAAAGGAAACCAAGGTGACAGTGGAATCCAGGTATATCAACTTTATTTCTAATGAAATCATTTGGCAACACTATTAATAGAAGTTTTAGGCATTGATTCAGAAACTTTTCTTTAGGATTAAGCTCCACAGAAGGTTTGTTTGAATAGCAGCTATAACTCTCCTTCAAGGAAATCTGTCCAGTATGAATTTCCAGCTGCATTTCTAGGGCCTGAGCAGGCCTACCTACTGTACTACCTGCCTTCCTAGTGTACTGTAATAAGTGGAATTTTCCTCCTTGTTATCTAAAATCATGGTAATACCTACAAGAAAAAAGTATCATGTCACTGCTCAGATCCTGACTTGGTTCCTCTGTGTGCAGAGTAGAAATTGTGTTCTTTTGCACAGCTTCTGCTTTGATCTCTTTTTAAGAGTAACTTTTGAGGCTGATTTGTCCTGGTTAGGATGAGGTTTCAGGGTTTAACTCTTTGTGATATTTTTCATAGTTTAATTATGTGTACCAGAAAAATATATGTTTTAAGAAAATGTGCTTCTTTTCTGAAGGGAATGAAAGGAGAAAAAGGAAGACAAGGAAATCCAGGCTTACAGGTACTGTTAAAATAGGGATCCTATTTCAAGAGAGCCATAGTGATCCTAGTTCAAGATCATGATTCATATTTGTTTCTTAACACTACTTCCATCAACATGGATAAGTCTTTGCATCATGTGAAATATATTTATGTACTACATGATTACATAGTTATGTAAATTACCTCTTAAACAATCTTAATGTCTTTAAAATAAAAAATACAACACATACAGAGAAGATGGAGCCTCATTTCTCTCAGCTGTGTGTGCTAGAAGGATGAGAGGAAATGCACATGAGTTGGAATGCAGAAAATCCCAACTTAATATACAGGAAAAGCCTTTTGCTTTGAGGGTGGTCAAACACTGGATCAGGCTGCTCACAGACATTGTGGCAAGAGCTGTCTGGGCAGTGTGTTGAGCTGATCAAGTTGCATCTGTTCTGCAAAGGAACTTGAACCCAAGGAAATCACTTCCAGCCTACATGTTTCTGTGGTTCTGGGATATTATATCTTAAGAAACAGACCATAAGTGCATTTTTTATTATTAAATCCTTAATTATATGATAGTTTTGTAAAGTAGCTATACGTAATACAAAATGCAGATGACAGCACAAAGTAGGTTTTATGTAAAGGTTATAAGAGTAATACATGCGTAGTTAAGATTTTGCATGTACCATGCTACATTTTCATACAGTTCATTATCTCCTAGACATTACTGGGAGTTATTGACATCTTCTGTGCTCATAAATTACAGATGTTTCCTGTTTCAGCTGCAAATCAGTGAGATGTAGTTGTTTCTCTTTAACTCTGGGCCAGTGTAGTCTGATTGTGTCATAGTTGGCTATCTTGTTGTACCACAGAAAATAACTGTTAGTATTTATAAATACTTGTTAACTGCATACTCTGTCATGTCTAAACAGAGAAGTATTTGTTTGAGGTACATATCTAAAACTAGACTTGGAAGGAAGCCACAGCTGCTTTTTTCAGAATTACGACATTGATACAGCTGCCTGTCTAGCCAGGAGGAGCTGATTCCTGTGTTAGTTAACTCTCTCAGGAACCTGAAGGTTGACAGTAGTTCAGTATTGAAGCTGAGCATATTTTTTTAAAAAGAAATAGTTTAAGAGACCAGTCATTGATTTTAACCAAATGTAACGTCCTATCTAACATTTTACAAATTAAACATTCTGGTTTTTCCTTTTGCAAATGATGTACAATTTCTCCATATATTTATTATTTTAATCATGAGGCAAAACAAAGCGATAGTGAAAGGAAACATCTTTTTTTCACCACAGAATGATGCAACTTGAGTTGTTCTTGCTTGCTTTCTTTTTTTGGAGAAAGCTGAAAAAATAATGCAGACTGAGTCTAAAATTGTTTCCCATGCTTTTCTGATTTGGTTGGCAACCAAAAAAATCAGTCATTCAGATAATTCTGGTGGACAACACTAGGTCTTTCCAAGGTTTCTCAAGACTCCAAGACTTCTTAAAGATACAATACAGATTCCCTTGCACATAAGAGTGTATCAGAAAAGCGAACTGCCAACTTGCCATGGAACTTAATGGTCAGTAACACCACTGAAGCACTTGGCAGAAGTGACTCTGAAATCATTTGCTACCATGCAAAATCTGGCTTACCACTGAGTTTCTGTTTAAAAGGCTCTGAAATTAATTTATGCTTCAGTAAGACAGTATTAAACAGGTAGAATCAGGAGTTTTCTTCTACTAGAACACAAAATTTTATTTCTTTTGTCTTTTGTAAAGTAAATAAGACACTGTCTCTAAGTCTGTGTTATGTTAATTTGTATTTAATATCTTTGATATATTTGCAACTTATTCTCTTGGTATATGATATTAAAGTCATTAATAAGTTGTTCATTCACCATGATATAAATTTTTCATCATTAAATTCAAGGGGTTTTTTTGCACAATCACAATCACAAAATCTTTAAAAATTGCCATTTATTGAAAACAAGGGATTCAAAGTAATTTGACTCAGCCTGCTTTTTAAATTTTTTTTCGTATTATTTCTTAAAGGGAGTAGAAGGATTGAGTGGAGAACGAGGAGAGGTAAGTATTTTTGTAATGACAAATACAGTATTACAAAATTATTCCATTTATTTCTACAAATTATGCGATCTGTAAAATGTGTTTATAGTCTTGCTTCTGTTCTCAGATGTCTATAGGCAACAGAAGAGAAACTGAGAAATATCAGAGAAGAGAAAGAAGTATTAGTTAAGAGAGACATAATGAAATATATATTTCATTAAATGAAATATTTTAAAAAAATAATTAAAGCCAAGTATATACTTTAGGGAATTAAAAAGCCAACAAACCAACCACCAAAAACAGTGATAAAAAACTGGTTCAGGAAAGGAAATACTTAAGGGAAAAGGAATCCAGAGATTCTGTGGTCACTGTAAAATAAAAATGCATTCATCAAAATACAGAATAGTATTATATTATTCAGCAGTAACCAGTAATTGAAAGGCATGATATACAAATAAGGAACAGGATACATAAAGAAGATCCTTCTTGTACCCCTTCTGGTTTTTCGGAGAGTCAGAAAAGTTGGAGCATATAACTTAGAGATCAAGACCATTGCATTCAATGACAGTGTTGAGTTTGCCTAATTCCTTTTGAGCTCTGCTGATATACTCTATTTTCAGCTCCTGTAAAAGTCTGTAGTAAGGATTTCCACAGATGAAATGTTTGTCTTGTGTGTTTTAACTGTCACCAGTGAGATTTCTTTGTGTGCCTTTATTTCAAAGCCAATGAAAAGAATTATAGCAAAATCTTTACAAAGATTTTTTTTTTTTTTAGAGGTTTCTGCTTTTTGACACTGACTCAGAAAATGCAGGGTAGAATTTTTTCTCTCTGCTACTAAGTCTATATAGAAATAATTCACCTTGGCTTGAAACTTGAGGGGCATAAGGGAAAGTGTTCAAAACCAGGCTGGATGCAGCTCTGAGCAACCTGGTCTAGTGGAGGGTGTCCCTGACCATGGCAGGGATTGGAATGAGATGATCTGTAAGGCCCTTCCAACTCAAACTGTTCTTTGATTCTGTCAAGGCTGCTTGGACTGCTCTTAGTTTGTCAGAATCTGCATTTGTTGCTCTTGAGGATATTTTTAGAAGTTTCACATTTTCTTTTTTTTGTTTTTCCGTTGTGTTTGGCTAATCTATATATACTTATGGCCAAACTTTTTAATCTTTGTGTTCCATGTTGATAAAAATTGGTATTTAAAACATTGGTTTTGTTGGTTATTTTTTATTTATTTCAATGTTTAGTGAGATCAGAGTACATATTTATTTACAGATTTCTTTGTTCAGTACTTTTTATTAAAACATTGTTGCATATCTATGGCTGGATACATTAAGTAGAAACCCAATTAAATAATTGTATGCACTTTAACATACGAACTGTTTCTGCTGTGTGATTCTATGAAATACTTAAATTACAGTTTGGCTTATAGGTGTTTTACTAAATCATTGCCAAAACTGGTAAAAGATTCCTTATATACTATTGAACTAACCTTTTTAAATATTTTAAATCATGGCAATAATATGCTTCTTCTGAAAGCTCATCTTCTTACTATGTGTTAATGTATAATGATGTTGTGTTTACTTTATTAAACCTGTAGAATTAGTTGATTTTCTTTTTTCATAAAATATGTTTTTTGTTAGACTGAGTCCTCAATAAAAAGTTTCTTCAACCTGTAATTCTCAGCACTTACTGAGCTCTTTTCCTTTTTAAAATTTTCTTTCCCAATAGCAAGGGTCAACAAACAAGGCCACACATGGGATGTGGTTAAGCACTAAAAGACCACGATATTCTGCAGAAAATGTTCCCTCTGCAGTTTCATTTGCTCTTTGGCAAGTTCTTCAGGCAGTTTCTGCTGATGCTTCCAACATTTTGTCCTGATGTTTTTCTACTGGCTTCCTGCCTCTGGTGTTTTTCTACGGTAGATGCCATTTTTCCAGTATTCACTGGTTCTTAATGCTTTCTAGCCCCTTTAGTTCAAATAGATCAATTTGCAAGTCAGATGTCTTTTATGTAAACTTAGTCCATAGCTGTAAAAGTGTTAAAAAAAAAGCAAAACAAAAAAACCCAACCAAAACCAAACAACTCCTAGCTATAGGAGCAGCCTGGTTTTCAGATCTCAGCACATGTATTCTAGTATAGCCACAGGCAGGTGCATATGGTCCATGTGTTTATCTGTGAGCCTTGCTGACCATGGTAAATTGACCACCTTTGTAATTATGTAATTTGCAATTATGTAAGGAATGAACAGGTACAAATCTACATGATATAACTAAGAGGATCAGTTTCCTGTTACTACAACATTCAAGATGACAATATAAAAAAAAATAAAATGCTATTACAACTTTGGAAAAAGTTCTGATTAGTGTATAACTTTTGAAGGTATGGACTGCTGTTCAGGTCATCTTTCCAGCAGCACTCTTAGGCACCTGACTGATACCTGTCTCATTTCTGTGTTTTTTTAAGGGGATAAACTACCTATCTTATTTTAGTGTCTAACTGTCTGCATAGAACTGGGTAATCTAATACTGAATTTGAAGCTTGCTACCCTGCAGTAATTCATGAGGAGAATTCTGGACATTGTTACTAATTTAGACCAAGCCAAGAAGCTTTGAATTTTTCTGATATGAAGAATTTTGATAGGTCATGTAGAAAATTATACAAAATAATATAAATACCATAATTTAAAATTCAGTGTAAGTCTATGAAGACTGTATGCATGAGTATTTCTTAAACTTCTATTGTATGTTTCAGTAAGTTTTGTTATATATAATAGTTCTGTTCCCACAATTTTATCTAAAATAGTTGTAAAGGATGAAAGAAAATTTTGAGGCAACTGATAATATTGTGCAGAAGCTGTGCAGAAATGGAAGGAAAAAACTCATCAGGGAGCAAATATAGTATACTGAATTTAATCTTGGGCACATCCCAAATTACATTGTACTGATGTTTTATTGGCTTCAGAGTGGGGAAAGAGTTCCACATGAACTATTGCAGTAGGTAATTCCATACATAGAAGAACCATTGCTTTGATGAAGATATATCAAACTATTTTCCAGTATTATTTTAACCTTTTCCAGTGAAGCAAATGGACTACAATTACCAATCAGATGGGAAAAAAAGAAACAAAAAAATTGCTAACTCAAATCAAACTATTTTTCCTTTGTCTTATATAATACAGAAATAGGGGTCAAAGGCTTGATTATTACAGTAAGTTTCCAAGAACTTCAGTGATGCCAGAATTTCACCTCTAATTTTTCCAGCCTTCTAAGGAACTTACTGTGAAAAAAAATTCTAATTCTCATGCAAAAGAGAATAAAGCCTTTCCTTCCATGTGGTAATAATGAATACTAATTTTAAATAGTAATTAGTAAGTTAAATGGTTCCTCAACGTTAAAAAAGGTAACTTATTTCTAGTTATATTTGGTAATTGTATCTGAAACAGTTACCAAAGAACCTCAAAACTTCAATACATTTCATCAATATCAAGTTAATATTTAGTGACAGTTTTATGAAGATCATCAATAAAGATTTTCTCAGAATATGTTTGTGTGGTGCTACCTGGCTTCTGGATGATCACTGAAGATACAATTGGCTTTTCATTGGTTTTTCATTCCAGAAAGGTGAGAAAGGAGATCCAGGCATTCCAGGCATAAGTGGACAAAAAGGAGAATCTGGTGTCCAGGGTTTGGTTGGACCTCCTGGTCTCAGAGGTCAGCCGGGAGACAGAGGACTCCCAGGACCACCTGGATCAGATGGAAAGCCTGTATGTATAGGACCTCAAACTTGTAATTTTTGAGTACCTTAAAAGCCGCCAAGAAATGCGTCACCTCTGTTATTTTAACTGTTCTCTGTTCAATTCAGGCACGAGAATTTTCAGAAGAATTTATTCGACAGGTGTGTTCAGATGTACTGAGAAGTAAGTTTGAAAGCCTCTCTACTCTTTTTTTCCTTGTTTGAAGTGCTAAAGAAGTTTCCTGATAATTACAAAGTCTTTTTCTTGAAAGCAAGTTCTGTATTGCTGGTTTATCACTTTTTTTCCTACAGGTGTGGATACATTTCCACACCACAGGTTCCATACTTTACCATCTTATTTCCTAAAGGTATCATATTCTCTAAAGAGATGAAACTGATTTTGTATTCATGTTTTTATTATTTCAACACTCAAAGCAATTTTTTGTTTGAATTCTCTCAGCCCAGTTGCCTGCCATCCTCCAGAGTGGAAGACTACAAAGCTGTAACCATTGTCAGTCCCAAAGTGCTCCCCCAGGACTTCCAGGACCACCAGGTCCAAGAGGCCCTGAAGGACCAAGAGGGTTTCCTGGTTTACCAGGGAATGATGGCATCCCAGGGCTGATGGGCATCCCAGGTCGCCCTGGGGCTCGTGGAACAAGAGGTATTTTGTGCATACATCATGGTGCAAATGGTCTTTGTGACTTGCTTTTCTCCTTCTAGTTTTGAAGGGGGTCAGTGCAACGTGGAGTAAGAGAGTGGCTGGGCCTGTATGACAGAGTGTAATTGTGAACGTGGCGCAGAGTGGATGTTTCACTGCTTTCGAAGAACACAACAGAAGAAGAGAAATACAAGAACTCAACAAGATAGCTAGTGTTCAGTTCTGCTGTAGTCAACCTGTTCTGATCTTTTTAGAGAGTCCTTAGTCTCATGCAAATGTTTCTAGCTGTGTTTAGATTATTCTTTTAGATCAAATATGCTTAGACATGGATTTCAATGCATTTCCGTGTTTTCTAGTTTCTTTTCTTCCAAACTTGTTTGTTTCTGCTATTTTTAGGAACAGTATTCATTGGCTACTTACTAACTGCACTGACTTTTTGCATGTGACAACTTTTAGACTCCCTCTGATTACCTGAGGTTTTGTCCTTTTGCTCTTTTTATCTCAAAAAGATTTTTGCTCCTTTCTTTATGCTTTTCTTAAAAATTTGAGATTCTTTTAAAGCAAACTAAGGTTTATACTTTCAGGTAACTCAGCTGTCCAAGCATTCCAACTGATTTCTCTGATGTATTTGGAGACTTTATGTTAAGTATGCCTATGTAGTTTGGAACTAGAGAAAGAGACTGGTTGAATTCCATAATTTGGTAACTGGTAGGATCAAAATAATCAGAAAAGCTACATCTAACTAAAATACATCTAACTAGTAATGTGCCAAGAGTAAGCAGACACACGGTTGGTAAATATTTACTTTCTCTTCGACGTTAACTGTGACCTATAACATCACATTTATTCTGGATGTAATGATGATTTGCCTGTAGTGCTTTTATAATTTCCTCTCCAATAGGAGAATGTGCAGTTTTCATCTGGAGCAGACATTGACAGGTCTGGCTATTCCATAAGAGTTGGAAAAATGGGTATATGTCTCTATGAAGAAACTGAATTTACTGGGTTGTTCTAGTGTAAGAGAGCTCATATTTTTACCCTCTCATTATTTCTTTGGTGGAGATTTAATTCTGCTGTGTGTTGTAGAGGACTGTGTATATATTCTGTATTCCACATGGGTTATGGTGAATAACTTACAACTTCTTAAAATCTTCGCCATTTGGAAGGCAATGACAGCAAATTTTAATTACCTGTCATCTATTCCCTCACTCATAGTGACTGTCTGCTTAACAAGTGCTACATCAGCTCTAAATTCAGTTGAAATGAGGATAATTTAGAACCCAGTCACACTGTGTAGGTTACAAGAAAATGCTTACTTTACATCCTATTATTTGCTTTTGAAATATTAGCTATTTTATTCAATAAATGTTATCAAATGCTGACTTCCTTGTTCATTGGATGAAAATACTGTGCAAAGATATACCTGTGTTTGCTAATTCACAGGACTACCAGGGAAAAACGGTGCAAAAGGCAATCAAGGAATTGGGGTTCCTGGGATCCAAGGCCCCCCAGGACCTCCAGGTGAGGGCTGGCTCGGCTGTGCAGATTCAGTGCATGCTAATAATTTCCAAAAAATATGTTTTAGAAAAAATGTTGGTATAATTTGGGAAAAACTTAAGTAGTTTGTACATATCTTAATTTCCATGTATGTTTTAGGGCTAATGCCTGTCTCTTGCATGCCCTTATAAATTGTTATTTAATACATAGTTTAATATAAGACATGTCTTGTAGAGGTTGGTACCTGAGACTGCTGTTTCTTGATAGATGGATCCTGAAATCAACCATTATGTGAAAACTGAGCCTTGATATGATTATGTGACATGTAAGCATTGCTTAGTGAGGGCATATATTCTTCCTAACATTAGTGTATGCATAAAAAATGCAAAGTTGGCTGTTTGGAACAGATATTAGGGCCTGATCCCAATCCAGAGAAACAAATAGAAGTAGAGGGACTGATTCATTTGATGGTGGTTCCAGATTACATGATAAAGTATAACTGTGTACTAAAGCAGATTTTTATATTGTCCTTTAAAAGCAATTTTTATTTAATGTGTTTTCCATGTGCTTTTAAAAAAATCTTAGTAAGGTATCACATTGTGTGTATAAATATATAAACAGTTTGTGACGAGAAGTGTCTTTTTTGGGAAATGAAATTTTCTTTATCTACAGACTTCACCAAAGTGCAGGGGTGTGTGTGGGGGTGGATCTGAACTTGCTCGTGTTTTTATTTCAGTAGTAATGTATTTGTTTATTGCATGTGTGTTATTAAGGTCCTGAAGGTCCGCCAGGTATGAGTAAGGAAGGACGTCCAGGGGAGCGTGGGCAGCCTGGTAAAGATGGAGATCGTGGCACTCCGGGAATGCCTGGACCAGTCGGACCCCCTGGAATTTGTGATCCATCGCTATGTTTTAGTGTAATTGTGGGGAGAGATCCATTTAGAAAAGGGCCAAATTATTAATTTGTGATAATGATAATTTAGAAGAATAGGTATGGTCTTCTATGGTCTTTCAAATCTCAGGAAGGTGACCAGCAATAATCCAATAAACAGGAACAAAAGTACCTCTGACATTAGAAACATTATAAACATTATAAATAATGAACCCAAAGGTTATACATTCCTTTAGACAAGAAACTCCAAAACTCCAATGACTTTTTTTTATACCTTGCACTGGTTGAATATCAACTGTTTTTGAAGATATCATTAGTTTTAATAGGAAATAACTATGATAGTATTTAAGTGTCCTATCATTCTCCTTTTA
>NW_020957408.1:5111-11080 GCF_003031625.1 Empidonax traillii | reverse complement strand
TTTCAAATCTCAGGAAGGTGACCAGCAATAATCCAATAAACAGGAACAAAAGTACCTCTGACATTAGAAACATTATAAACATTATAAATAATGAACCCAAAGGTTATACATTCCTTTAGACAAGAAACTCCAAAACTCCAATGACTTTTTTTTATACCTTGCACTGGTTGAATATCAACTGTTTTTGAAAATATCATTAGTTTTAATAGGAAATAACTATAATATTTGATAGTATTTAAGTGTCCTATCATTCTCCTTTTACCACTGAAGTCTTTTGCAAAATTGCTGGAAACACCACTGGGAGCAGGATTAGATCTTAAATGGCACTGGCCAGGTAAAAATTACTGTGAAATTTTTCACATGCAGCCAACATACACAGTATTTGATTTTGAAAGAATGTGGCTGGTTTTGACTTCATATGTGTGTGAATTTCACTGGCTCGTGTGCATTTCATATGTCATAGCTCCAGCTGTTCTGTGAGCAAAAGCATATATCAGATTCTTATAAATTAAGATAAATATCTGGATATTCATGGAAGAAATATCACCTATTTTGCCATGCAACTCTGCTTAAAACTAAGGTGAAATGCAAGGGTAGAACTACTCATTCAAGGGTCAAGGTTTTATTGAAGATGGTACTGTCAGCCACTAAAGGTTTAAAGGTTCCATGTGGGTGATTCAACTTACATGAAAATAGCATTAAAAATAAAAAAAAAGGACAAAAGACTGATACAGCTGGCTGTGATACAGTAGCTATGACTTGACAAAATTAAAGATCAAAGTGTTTGCACAACCCCAATGTAAAGGTTCCGTGTAATGAAGTATTAAGTTATATACCCTTTGCTGTTTCTCCTCAAGGACTGTATTGCCAAATTGAAGAAGCAGGTTTACAAGGAGAAAGGTCTAGCTGGTGGCTGACCAGCTGCAATGTTTGTTACGCTGTTTCCTTTTTCATTTTAAGCAAGCTGTGTGTAATTTTCATTTTAAGCTTCGCTATTGAGTTGTATTGCTTGCTTTTACATAAAGAGCAAAACCACAGTTCCCATGACAATTTAAAATCCATTTCTTAAATTAAGGCAGAGTCCTGTATTGAACTTAACTGACGTTTCATAAGTGACTTCTTCTAATTTGTTGTTTTTCTGTTGTCCTACTATCAGAAACTGGTAATATGCTTGACATTCAAGGTAAAATAAAATTTTTTAAAGAATAGGTGGTAGTTTGATGAGCAATTGCGAGAGTCGCCTTTCTTCTGTGTTGCAGAGAAGAGTGATGTCTGTAATACATGGAGGGGGTGGTTCCATCTGGCAGCTGTGCTTTTTCTCTCCAGTGTCTTTCCATTTTTTCTGGAGAAATCATTGTCCCTTGGAGCAGCACCTTTCTGCTGGGTCCCTGGTACCTGTAGGGCAGGGCAGGGAGTGCCAAAGCGGCCAACTGCACTATGCCTGGTGACTGCAGCCTGCCCAGAGCCGGGACCCATGGAAGGGTGCTTGCAGTGAGTAGCTTAGCCAGGCCACAGACCTAGTTAGAGTGGAGTGCAATCATTAGCATCTCATAAAATCTAGTCTAAAAACCTCCAAAAGGATTTGTGAAAGCAACTGACATGGACCTGAGAAATTAGGCTGTGCATGAAGTTTTCTCACCAAACAAGTGATTCTCAGTACACAATATAAGACTGCTCTTGTGTGCAACCATTGATTGAATTTTTGGAAAACAGAACTTACAAACTTATTAATTTGTTGTCTTCAATCTCACACTGTTTATTTTTTAAAAACTGGAAGTGAAACATTGCTAAGTCAGGAAGGAATCAGGATCCCAGCATATTTGTAGAACTTCCGAGCTGTCCACACTGCATGCTAATTTAAATCCACATTTAAGATGCATTTTTCAGTAAGATTGTGTGGTAGTGGGAATGGTGCGTCTGAGAGGAAGCAAAACCAAAAACAAAAAGTCAGGAGGACCCCTGACTGCAGTGAATACAAACAGAAAACCAGAATTCCTTACTTGTAGAAAAAACTTCTGATTTTCAACCAGTTTGATTGGTAGCTTTGGGTATGATTTTATTTGATCAAATTAACACAAATTGATCAAGTGTCCATATTAAAAGTAGTCTGATTGTCATCCCATTAGTCCTATTGGAGGGTTGTTTTTGAATGGCTGACTGAGGATCTATGTGTAATTTCCAGTCTGCGTCTATTAATTGTCCCTTTCTTGTTGTTTTTTATGTGTCTGGCCAATTTTTATGTGAGCTCAGCTTTTGCTTTTCTGTCTGCATTTCTGCACACCCTGGCAGTGCCCTTGTAGTTCTCACAGGTTTTTGTCTGCTTTTCCAACTCTGGGATGCTTCTCTTTTGAGCTCACTTAGCAGCTCACGGTTAAGCCAAGGTGGTCTCTTACTCTGCCTACTTCCCTACCTTCAAAAGTGGATGAACTGTTTTTGTTCTTCCAGGAAGAGAGTTTAGAAAAGCTCCCAGCACTCACTAGCTCCCTCATGGAAGCTTTCCATGAAATCCCTCACAATTTAGCCCTGAGAGAGCTGATATTTGCTCTTCTAAACTTTAAAGTGTTTATTCTAATACTAATCTTCAGCATGGTCAGCAGGATCCCAAATTCTATGGTATTATGATCCCTGCATCCAAAGCTATCCCTAACTGAGATACTACAAAGCAAACTTCCTTGTTTTGTGAGCAGCAGGGCCAGCAGTGCTTTGTTGCTGGTTGCACATCTCACATTTGTACAAGGAGGCATTCCTGTACGCATTCCAGAAATCTGGTGGGTAACCTGAGCTGCTGTATTGTTCTTTCAATGAACGTGTGGGGTAGTTGAAGTCACACATAAGAACCAGGTTCTATGACCCAAAGATACTTTTCCATTGGTCTTACTGTCTTGATTTGGAGGTCGGTAGCAGATCCCCCTTGGAGATGACCCCTCTGATCTTGACCAGGAATTATTGTGAGGCACTGGATTATTATATTGATTATTGGCTTGGACCAACTTGTGTGTGGGGGGAGGGAGATAGGGACAACTCAGATTTCACAAAGGTGAAGTGATGCCCTGCCCTGTACCCCAGACCCTGTGAGCCTCACAGGGAAACCCCGGAGAAGCTGTCAGGCAAAAACAACCTGGAGGTACCGCCCTGTTCCACACCTCGGAGCCCCCAACCCAGTATGGTATAAACTGGAGTACTATCAGATTAATAATCCACAGGAGAGAGACTCTTATTTATGATTGATGCAAACTATATAAGGTTCTTTCAGATGTTGATCTGCAGTCAGAAGCTGTGAATTAAAAAAAAATCACAGTGAAACGTCACCATCTATCTATCAGATATTTTCTAGAAACCATTACTAGAAACCCTGTTAACTGACATTTGCTTGCTCTCTTGATGATAGACTTTAAAACTGGTCTTGGGCTAATTTTTAATCAGAGGGTAAGATGCATAAAAAATTTCTGGACTTTTTTATTAGTATCTTGTTGTGTGGCTTTTAGTTAAGAAATATACTTCCTGGTGGGTCTAGTGCCTCTTGGTGTCAGTAGAGGAGCTTTCATCCACTACGCTAAATTTTTAATATAACTTCAACTCATAATTGATTTAACATTTACCACTTTACTATGCTCATTGATTGCTATTGTCTCTCAGATACTGAGGCATACACTTGGACATAAAGATGCAGAATTGCAAAGTGTTACTGTGGGAACTGGATTTCTTAATGAAAGCTTAGTGCTTTATGGATCTCAGCAATTTTCACCTCTGAGAATCATGATCTTCTTAGAGAAGTTTGGAGTAAATACATGTGGAGTGATGTGTCGCTCTCTCTATATGTGTGTATAATATATATATGATTTAGTAAAAGACCAGATGTCACAGATGGTTTCCACATGTGCAGATTTATTTCGTGAAGTAGATATGTATGTATATTGTGTGCATATATGTATATATATGGTTCTCTGAAAGATATCTTAGTCATCCAAATGAAAATAGAAAGGAAATGAATAAAATCACAGAATCATAGAATGGCTTGAGTTGGAAGGGACCTTAAAGATCATCTGGTTCCAACCTCCTGCCGTGGTCAGGGACATCTCCTTCCAGTAGAGCAGGTTGCTCAGAGCTCCATGTAGCCTGTTCTTGAACACTTCCAGAGATGGGGCATTCACAATTTCTCTAGTCAACCTGTGCCAGTGCTTCACCACTCTCACAGCAAACAATTTCATCCTAATATCTAATCTAAGCCTACTGCTTTCAATTTGAAACCATTCCCCCTTGTCCTGTTACTAGCCTCTCTCTATCTTACAGAGTCCCTTCAGATATTCGAAGGTTTTAATTAGGTCACCTCAAAGCCTTCTCTTTTCCAGGCTGAACCATCCCAGTTCTCTCAGTTTTTCCATCTAGGAGAGGTGCTCCATCCCACTAATCATCTTGGTCACCCTCCTCTAGACTCACTCCAACAGGTCCTTCTTGTGCTGGGGACCCCAGAGCTGGATGCAGCACTCCAGGTGGGGTCTCCACTCTACTCGAGGGTGGAGGGGACAGAATCACCTCCCTCGACCTGATGTCCATGCTGCTTTTGATGCAGCCCAGGATACAATTGGCTTTCTGGGCTTCAAGTGCACATTGCTGGTCATGTCCAGCCTCTCATCCACCAGCACCATCAAGTCCTTTTTGGCAGGGCTGGTCTTGATCTGTCCATCCCCTGGCCTGTATTGCCATAGGAAGTTGTCCTGACCCAGGTGCAGGACCTTGCACTTATCCTTTTAAACCTTATGAGTGTCCCATGGGCCTGCTTCTAAGAGCTTGTCCAGGTCCCTCTGGATGGCATCCCATACTTCTGGACTGTGTGGTCTAGTCTGGAAAATCTAGTCTTTTAAGAACTGAACTACCACAGTCCTGTTACTGCTTCAGAGCCAGGGTGTCACTGTCAGCTTCAGGTGTAGCCAGTAAATTTCAAGGTTGGTCAGCCTATTAGAGGAAGAGCTGAGAATTGTTAGCTGTGCACCTTTCAGAACTAGAGAATCTCATTTCTTAGAAAACTCAAAGTGCATTTAAATAGAATTTTTTATTAATGGCATCTGACTATCCTGGCAATGACCACTGTTAGGAACTGTCACTACAGTTCACACAGATTGAATCAAACCACTGTGAAGAGATACTGCACCTTTTTTTCTGTAGGGGGGACCCCTAGATTATAAATCAAAATACGTCTTAATCCGTATTCAGGAGAGATAGTAAACCCTTTGAACAACTATTGCTTTCTGGGGTGATACTGCAGTGTTTAAAACTTGAATTAACATTAAAAAAAATTATGAGTTATTTGCTATGTTGATAAGTAAGATTTTCTTGTAAAGTACCTATATATCTTGAAGAATCTAAGTGCATTTTTATAATGGGGAAATCATTACTCTGCGATTCCTGATTTTTTCTTTACAAGCATCTTTCCCCTCTCAGTATTTTCTACCTTTGCATAAAGTGCTTTTTGCTATAAAAAAATATTCTAGTGACATTCTAGTGTATTGTATTATTCTGCTTTATGCTTTTCTTACTTGGAAGAAGATGAGGGCATTGGAAGAAGTTCTTCCAGAAGTGATGTCTGGCCACTCAGCCGGCTCTCCCGAAGGTATATTGGTGGATTGGAAGCTTGGTTGTATACCATGGGCATAAAGAACTACTCAGGTGCTGTGTGTTGATTTTCTGACACTTTTTCCTAATTTTCTGCTTTTAAAAGTACATAGTATTCTTCCACTTAAGGAAAAAGGAGGCGAGAATTCATCAGAAAATTTAAACATTTAGCTGGTACAGTCTCGTATATCCATAATGCCTGCAAAATGTCTTTTTCATGTTGGAAGCTCATAAACTCCAAAGAGTGTTTCATTTGTTGTTTTCTGATTTTCCTTTTTTAAAGCATGTAAAAAATTCATAGTATCTCTGAGACACGCTGAAATCACATATTAAATGTAATGCGAAAACCCCAATAATGC
>NW_020957408.1:0-2342 GCF_003031625.1 Empidonax traillii | reverse complement strand
CTTTTTATGTTTTAAAGGCCAGATTATATCTGTAGGGTGACCTCCTCCAAAGTGTAATCCGTAGAAATGTCATGATTTTTAATGGCTTTCTCTTTCTTTGTGTTCTCCTCCCCTAGGTCACATCTGTAGCCTATCTGCTTTGGCATGCATGTATAAGGGATCCATTCACAGGGTCCCTGTAATATATTCTTTCTTTCCTTTCATGTGATGCTGCGATACTTTATTTGTTCTTTTTTTTTTTTCTTCTATTTGCAAATGACTTTTTTCTTTAATCTCACTTTCATTTTCCTTTTTTTTTTAGTATGTTTCTCCTTTTTTTAAGCTACATTACACTGTCTGTGTGTGTTTTTATCCACATATTCCTTCTACTTCAGTCTCTCCTGCTTGCAATGCTCCTGTAAATAGGAAGTGCAAGAGCCAGGTATTTTCTTGGGTCTTGAGCTATAAAGTGAGTTACTGGCAGATGTGCAGCCTGTAGCTTGGCTGTTGAGAGCTGTGTGCATAATCCATTACCACCGTGTGATTGTGCTCTCTGATTGCTGAGTTGTGTGAGAAAGCACTGCTGGGAGGAGGTGGCAGTTGCTGAACAGATGTGCTGAACAGAAGGACTCACATAGCCAATGTTGTGGACAATCTTTGTGTCGAGGGAAGGAGCTCTGAGATACTGACAGGGGAAAACTTCACTGCTTTTTTCTATTTTGTGGCTGTTACCAGAGCTGGAAGAATCTGGTACTAGAAATAGTCATTCTCAGCAATAAACTCTTTGTCTGTTTGAAGCTGGCTTCCGACATTGCCCGTTCAGCAAATACAGCTCAAACCCCTTACTGTGTATCCCTTTCTTTACTGCTTAAAAATTGAGGCTGAGTGTTTCTTTTATTAAACAAGTTAGAGCTGGCTAGAGATATAACTAGGTACAATATAGTTATAAAATATAATTTATATTGTGCAATATAATGTAGTCTACTATAATTGCAATTAAAAAAATTTGCAATATAATGTAAGTGAAAAAGATTGCCCAGAAAACTTCCTCATCCCTGGAAGTGTTCAAGGCCAAGTTGGATGGGGCTTTGAGCCATGGGCAGGAACACCTTCCACTAGACCAGGTTGTTGGAGAGTGCTCTGTTATGCCTCAATGCGTATGATATGAACATTTATTCCTTGCAAGATTATGCAATTTATGCATTAATGGTATTTGCCATTGACTTCAAGGAAATCAAGAAGGAAAATCTTAAGTTCAGTTCCAAACTCTTCAAAACTGAGAACCACTTTTTCTCAGCCTTACAGGCATTTTCTCACATTTACTCCATCTGTTGTGCCAAATGCCAATTAAAGAAATGCTGTGTTTGGAAGAAGTGACATTTCAATTTCCAGTGAAATATTTGGATCCTAGAGAACTTTATATATACATAATAAAATGTTCCTCCATCTAAATGTTTAAAACAAATGTTTAAATAGTTGCCATCTGTCAAAGTGCCTTTAGGGCACTGGGTGGTGACAAATGAAAATTAATTTTGTAGCAAATATACTTATGGAATTCTTTTATGGTTATGGGATTTGTTCCAGAATATCCTTGATGGTCAGCAACCACATTTGCTGTGTTATACCACAAAGGATGTGGTTGTACTCTTGGGGCACATTGTTTTCAGACAACCTCATCTGCTCATTTTCTTTGTACATATAATAGCAACAGGGTATTTTCTCCCCTTCCTCTGTCACAGCTTTTCAGTGTCTTTCAGGAGCCTCTTGCCTTAAGACTGTGGGAGAAATTCCAGGTTAAGTGACGAATTTCTATACTTTCACATCTGTGTTACAAGTGGAATCAGTTGATCTCTTTTCTGCCTTAACTTCTGTTTTGCAATTCTAGTTTTTGTGGAGGGCCTCAGCTTGGCATCCAGGAGGTCTTTCACATACATTTATATTCATAAAGCCATGTAGTCCACCCACCTGAGGCTCAATTCACCTGCCTGCATACCTACCTGTATATATACGTGTGTGTGTGTATGTATGTATATACACACACATATATGTGGTGTATATATGTACATATATACACATAAATATATACATTTACACATATGTGGTGTATATATATACATATAAATGAAATACCATATATAGATGTGTTGTATATGGTTGGCTTGTAGATATCTTGTATGCACCTTGTGTGAGAGGCTGTCACTAAACTATGAGATATATGAAGCCTCAAAAATTACTTCCTTTCCTTACTTTTGTTATTGCTTATCCATTGGATCACTGATTTGGGGAACCACATGTGTATATGCAAGCAGATGAATAAATTCATTGGGGCTATTAGACTTGGGAGTACTCGTTGGCTTCAAACC
>NW_020957407.1:81572-85883 GCF_003031625.1 Empidonax traillii | reverse complement strand
TGTGTTAGATATTAGCAATTGGCTTACTGGCACCCTTAGGCCCAAACCAGTGGGGAAATTTCTGGCAGCTTTGGTCAGCTTTGGAAGGGAGGTGGCTGGCACCCTCCTCTGTTGCTATACTGTAAACTGATCATTATTTTAATGATCAGAACGAGGCTTCCCAGGTTGCCAGATATCAGAGAAGTTAAGGGCTGCCTTCTGCTATCCCTTTTTTGTGCTCCTTCTTGTAATTCACAGTAAAGTGACCAGAGAGAAGAGCATTACAGCTCTGTTTTCCCTTCTCCCCTAAAGCTGACCACTTCCCTACTCATCCCAGCTGCTGCCTCAGTACTACAGGGAGGCTTCCACTGCTTCTCCTCCCTGGGCTATCTCCGCTTCCCATCCACTGCCTTCTGTCATTTTTTCCAGCTCCACCCAGGCCTTGTCTCACTCTCTAGACTGTCCCAGAATTGGAACAACTGGGTTTTTTTGTCAAATCCAACAGAGTTGCATGATCTGCAGGAAAATAGCATTCTGGAGAAAGTTTTTCAAAGGCGTAAAAGGTGGGTAGGTGTCCAGCTTCCCACTAAAGGTTATCACCAGAAGTTAGGTATTAGAGTCCCAAAAGCAAGGCTGTTGCTTTCTAGTAGGTAATCTGCAACTTGACTGTAATTGCCCCACTACTCACCTAAATTCTGCAGTAGTGGGAATTATATATGTACATGAACAGTGTAAGGAAACACTGTCATTCTGCATAGCTTTTTGCTGATGGAGCTTTGATGCTTATTCTTCTATCCTCAGTTCCCTTCCCCGTGGAAGCCTCTCAAGGGACTTGACTACTGACTTTATGTGGATGACCTGTGCATGGAGCATTCAAATACGCACAGCACACATACACACACACACACTCATACGTGTATGTGTGTGACACTTTCAGGTCAGCAAGTGCCAGAACTCCTGTTCCCCCTGGTATCTTTAGTTATCCCCCTTGTGAACGTTTTCCTGTTGTAGCCTTTCACTACATACACTTCTGCTATTTCCTCCCCCCCTTCCATCCCTGCCTCATTTCGTGCACGGGATGGGCTGTGCTCAATTACTGAGCAGCAACTCAGTATTTAGTTTTCTCCTTCCTGCTCAGTGTGTGACCCCAGCCTTACTTACAGCTCTATAATCATGTCCTCTTCTGATGACAAAATGGTTGATTTCCTCATGGGCTTTTCTGTGTCCTCATCTTGTATGTGTATCTGTGGCTACACAAGTGCTTTACAGTGGAACTTAATTCTGATACTTGTCCTTAGCCTCCTGATGGTGCCCACTTACTCTTTGTATTCTTGGGGTGGTTTTAGAGTAGAAAAGTATGACAGACAAAGCTGTGTAATTTGCTGCAAAGAGAGGTAACTACTTTATTTTGTTTGTTTTATCTAGTGTATGTTCTGTTTTGTTAGAAAAGCTGTTGAGGAGCAGCGAGGTGTTTTATTCTGCCTCCTTCAGTTCTGAAGAGAGGGGGAAGCTGCCCTGTTTTAGAAGGCCATAGGGAGGACTTTTACAGGGAGCAGTGTGGGGCACCCTGTTCTAACCAACACATACCCCCAAAATTGGAGCAGAGCTTATGGGAAACTCCTGAGAGTGGCACCGGGCCATGTCATCCCACATGGTCCTCATAGAGTGTTTCCTCCCTCATAGAGGGAGCCAACAGAAGTGGTTTAGGCCTTGGAGCTAAGCAGATCACACTGAAAACTGATGGACTTAGCATGGACTCCCTACCATGTGAAACACAGAAGCCAGGAAGATATGGTGGGGAAGGGACTCGGTGTTTTTCTGTTTTGTGTTCTCTTTGTCTGGAATTGCCTGAACTCACATCTGTGCAGATCCTAACCCCTTTGGCATGCTTGGGCTGCTCATGTTAAGGAAAAGGTGTGAGAAGACCACCTCAGAGTGCTGGCCAGCTTGAGACTCAGTTGCACCCAAACTGTAACCAGCTTGGCAGCAGCTGGATTTCTTTGGCCACATCTGCCTGTGCTGTACACTGTTAAATCCTAGGGGCAGTCTTGGCTCTGGAGCTCTGTAGGAAGCTTCTGGCTCTTGCTGATTACTTACTCCTGAGGAATCTGGGAAGGTAGGCTCTTTGTAGTGCTGGTATTTCCCCCTGAAGAGAAAGGGAATACATTTGGTTCCTGTAGGGCTGCAACAGCAATCACTGCCTCTGAGGAGGAACTGAAACATTCTATGGTATTGGACTTCAATGACTAAGAGGGATGGTGTTTGCTAGGCTGAGGATGACAAAGAATAATCTCTTTTCCTGCAGGTAGGTAGGTCAGCAAGGAGTTTACAGGTGTTGCTGGTTGGATGGGACTGAGGCTATATCAGTATTTTGTATAAGCCCCTAACAGGCTGGAGAGAAGGTCTCTGAGGTATCAGTGGACTGTTGTGTGAGCTTATGTGTGAAGATGGATAAAACTAGTGAGAAAGCAGCCAGGTACAAATTGAAAGAGGAGTATAAATGTTTTTCCGTCTATAATGTTTTACTGAGGTTCTCTTTTCCATAGCATTAGGAGAACATTTTGTGTTTTAAGGGCCAACAGCGGTATCTGAACCAAGACAGATGTGTTCTCAGCTTCCTGAAGTATGGTGGATATCCTTTAGCAGCCATCATTTAAAACATGGGGAAACATATCTACATGAACAATGTCTCAGTTCCACTACTGTGGGAAAAAATAAATCCTTACTTATTGCCCCAGTCACTGTGGTGGGAGGCCCAGGCTTGGCAGGAACCAGAGTTCAGTCTCCTCTGAATCGCCAGCTCTCTAAACAAGCTGTGTGTTATTGAAATGGAAGAATCTGTTTTCCACTGGGATTTAAAGCAATTTGTGCTAAACCCTGGGAGCTTCCAAGCTACTAGATTTTGAAATTGTTAGAACAGGAAAGGGATCCTAGAACACAGATTTTGAGTCAGGGGTCTGGATCTGCTCATCATGGGATCAGAGGGGTGATCTGCAGCTGGTTTCAATATCCAGACAGCAGTGTTTATCAAGGCAGGAACAGAGGTGCCAGTAGAGTCCCCTTTAGCGCTCACCATGTGAGAAGAGAGCAGTTGTGTTGCTATGTGCTCCCCCCATCACTCTGATGGCTGATTCCAGCCTTGAGGACCGAAAATCTGTAGTGACAGCTTTCTGGCCTTACAGGGAGAAAGGGGAGGAGATGGGCTTGCAAGAGACTTATAAGGTCATGTCACACTGGAAAACTAATGTTTGCTTTTGTTTCCTGAATAGTGCATAGTAACTCCAGGAGGCAAAAAGTAGGGAGCATTAGGACAGGTTCTCTTAAGTTACCATAGGATGCATGCAGGAAACCATGGTAAATTGAACCTAAGGAATGTTTCATGAGTAGCAAGTTTAAAAATATATTTAATTTTTTTGTTAAAAGAGGGCAGCTTGGGAATTATGGCTGGTTCTAAACTAGGGCTTAAGCTCTGTAAAGAGCAGATGTGGGGTTAAAAAGGGCTGGCCTAGGTAGAGGATATTCCGCATCTAGCCCTTGGATTTGAGGCTGATTTCTTTGATAAGAACCATTTTTAATGTAAAGCTGAAAAGGTAGTATGAAGATGAAACAGTTGGAAATAAAAGAAGTCTGGCCAAATTTTTCATTTACATGTGAACTTCTCTCTGGAGCTGTAGTTACTGATCTATTTTTACTTTGCTTCCCAGAGGCAAAAGTAATAACTCTATGCCTAAAAGACTGGTTTTCCCAGCACTTACCAAAACCAGCATGAATTTCTCAATAGCCCATGTTGTAGAAGTTGCATGCCAAAGATTTTAGAGAGTTTTTTGTAAGCATCGAGGTTGAGGACAGAAAGGGACCAACTAAACCCCAGGCCCTATATAAATTTGGATCTTTATCTACACTTGATATCTCGTTATTGTGATCCAGGTTCCTCTCTGCTTGATGTCTTTCCAAGATTCCCCTGTATTCATTTTATTTTTGACAGGCTGGTGAACTACATGCACTTGTATTAAAAGGTTTGGAAAGGCAACAGCTGAATATAATCTTCAGATAAATGCAACATACCATGGCCACATTTGAAGGGTCTCTCCCATGAACGGAAAAGTGAGGCCTGTAGCTCTGAAAAACTTTTGATTTAGATTACTCCCTAGAAAACAGTGAAGATCAAGTCATCACAGGTTTTTTTGATCATACAACATGATTACCTGCTCTGTGGAAAGTCTCATGAGTATGCCTGCAGCTTGGCTACTCAGAGGATTTTGTGTCTTGGCCAGGAATACTCTGATGGGTGGTATGTTGCCAGGGCTTCACGACTTGAGCCTTCCCCAAATT
>NW_020957407.1:53574-80906 GCF_003031625.1 Empidonax traillii | reverse complement strand
AACAGTGAAGATCAAGTCATCACAGGTTTTTTTGATCATACAACATGATTACCTGCTCTGTGGAAAGTCTCATGAGTATGCCTGCAGCTTGGCTACTCAGAGGATTTTGTGTCTTGGCCAGGAATACTCTGATGGGTGGTATGTTGCCAGGGCTTCACGACTTGAGCCTTCCCCAAATTAACCAAAAGAGAAGAAATTAGCTGCATATTCCACCCCTGATGCAGTAGAAGCATATAAACAAATGTATCTATCTCTGCTGGGCCACATTCAGATGCATGTGTTGGTTTCTCAGTGCCAGATCCTGCTATGAAATCTTGCTCTGCATGCAGTTAGAAATGGCACAAAGAGACAGATATCTGTATCTCCACACAGACATATGAATTATTTTTTTTTTTTTACCTGCAGCATATGGTAATGTTTGCTTAATCCACAGAAAACTTACATACCCATACATGATGTGACATGTATTTTCCTCACAGAATGCAAACCATAATTTTTAACAGGGTTGTATTTGCTACTGGATCCTCAAGTCCATTTCTGCTGCATAGCTAGGCAGGTATGTTTGGTACTTCTGTTCTTTTTTTTTTTTTTTTTTTTTTTTTTTTTTTTTTTTTTTTTTTTTTTTTTTTTTTTTTTTTTTTTTTTTTTTTTTTTTTTTTTTTTTTTTTTTTTTTTTTTTTTTTTTTTTTTTTTTTTTTTTTTTTCTTCTTTTTGTTTTTTTCTTCATCCAGTTAAAAAAAAAATCCTCTAGAAAACACATAAATAATTCAGAACACATGCTTTATGTCAACAGCTTCACTTATTTTATCTGTGTTAAGAGGGCAGAGGCAAACCCCATCCAAAAAGGAAGGGGAAGAAGAGAAGATGCATTGCAAAATTATGGCTGGGGTTTTGCACAGATACACTTTTGACTGGAAAGCCCAACTCAGAAATGAGATGCTTGTGTTCTAGTGCTCATGCATTGTGAGTTGCTGAGTGCACATAGCAAAGAAAGTCATGAGTACTCTGGCTGCATCTGCCTTGCTGCATGACTTTCTGCATATCTCCATGACTTTGGGTCAGGACAGGCTTCCAGATGTTCATAAATCCCACACAAATGTGCTGTAACAAGAGACTCTATTGGAGGGTGCTAAACTTCTTGGCATACCCTAGGAATTCAGTCCCCAATAAAATATGAAGTTTGTGTCCCTTTTCGTAAGGAGTAAGCCAAGTCCAAGATGCTGAAGTCAGATGGAAGTTCTCTGTTGAGTTAAAAAAGGCGTTGGGCTGGACCATAGCATCTCATTTCTATGCAGATGTGACAGTTTCATTTGCTTCTCCATCTTGTGGATTCTTGACTGATCAGCTGCTGAGAGAACTCCTGAAAATTACTTTAGTTTTCAGCACACCTTAGATACTACATATAGTTCATGTCAAAACCCTTAGTCTCTTTGTTTGGAGATGTTCCCTCATGCTCTACTTTCCGTACTTCCAACATTGCTGAGAAAGCCTGTCCCTGGTCCTTTGTAGCTGCTTGGTTTATTTTAATAACTTGATGAGGTATATAATTTTATATATCTTCTGACACAGTGGACTTAGACCCATTCCTATTCTACTGTGGTGATAATAAATGTCACCACTACTTGTCCACCACTCAAGTGCTGATATGCTAAAGACAGCAAAACAAACTAGGTAATATCCTAGGCTGTCACATCCACAGCATAGAACACAGCAGGGCAATTCCATCTTTCAAAAGACTCATACCTGAGGATTATTTATCAGTCCTCTTCTTAAAAACCTCTGTTTTTAAGAAGACAAGTCACAGTGTTGATGTGAATATCCTGTCCCAGTATCTTATTTCCCTGCAGTTGGAAGATTCCCCTGATGTTCAACAGAATTGTCTTTGATGTCTGTCCCTCCTCAATGGCCACAGAGGCAATCAGGAACAACCTTTTATGTACCAGAGAGTTGGGGACGCTGTAACATAGATGCTTCTGCGGTGCTTATGTGGACCCAGAATACTGGGGGCCTTTCTCTGCCACATATTTCCCATCTGTCCTCAGAGAAGTCTGTTAATCTTTGTATTCTTCTACCTCGAAGGGGTGCTATGAGGTTACACTTACTGGTGTTTCCAGGGGCTTTCAGACACTGCACTGACAGAGGCTAAATAGGTGAACAGAGAGAGAGAGCAGACATACGCTTATTAATCTAGTAAAGGACTGATATTTAACTCAGCAAAGCTCCCAAACAAATGTCAAAGACTATATTATCAGCATGCCTCTTATCTCTGGAATTTTGTTTTGTGCTGTGCTACTTTACTTGTTGGTTTGTGGTTTGTTTTGCAGCTTACTGGAAAAGAGAGTTTTAAGAACGAGAAAACGCCTGGTAAAAGTTGTAACTGGCTCTGCCTGTCTGTGGTATGACAGCCAACAATATCACCTGCTGATGATTTACAGATTCCTGGAAGATGTGCTGTTGAGTCTCAAAGAACTGGAACAAGGACAACTCACCCAAATTGCTTTTCGTGAAACGGCATAATGTATCCACCCACTCCATGCTCTCTTAATTTAGGACACGTGTAGTGTGTAACGATGAACTGGCCAACTGATTATGCTGCTGTAAATCCCGTTCCCCACCTTACAAAACACCTCTGTTTGACCCCTTCTTTCATGACAGCTCAGCCCAGCATTTCCAGTCCGCTTCTTGAGAGGGAGAAAGATTGCACTAGCCATTTATGAAAGCAGTTCTCCAGAGAGAGAAACACAACTTTTTGTTGGTTTTATTTCATCGGGCAGCCTTTTCATATTCCTTGACCCACTTTTGCTTCCATTTAAACTGTGACCAGTATTTATTTATCCCTTTTTAAACACAACAATTTAATTAAGAAACTAATCAGCAGTGTTGAATTGATCTTTGAACTCACCCCTATCACTGAAGGAAATTTATGAATCCATAACACAAGCCAGATCCTATTATCTAAAAAGCTTTCTACTAAAAGGATTTGGCATCTAAAAAGTAAGGCTTGAAACTCTGCACTAAATTTATAACGTAAAGAAGGGAACATTATTTGAAATGTATCCCAACTGAATCTAACAAGCTTGTCTGGATTATTTATTAAAAATAATAGTGTTACAAATTTAAAAGATTTTGGAAATGAGTTGGATATTTGGGAGCCTAAAGGACAGATTGTAAAGGTACTTCTGTAACAGGTAGAAGTTTAATGGCCTAGGCTGCCTCTTCAGTCAGCAGAGAGAGGTTGGCATGTTCCAGTTATGTTCCATTTTCTTAGGCACTTATCCTTGGATGGATATTTTTTGGCTGATCATCTCGGCAGGGCATTAAAGGATGTCTGTAATTAGTCATTATCATCATCTGTTAATTCCAGTTCCCTCGGCTTCAGATCAATAATTCTGAACACTACTTGACATGTAGGCACCTTGGGCGGAAAGTGACTGGATCCAAAAAAGGAGAGTGCAGTCCCCTGTGCAGTCTCACTCAACCTTGGGAGCTGAGCTCTTGGTGGCTGCCTAACAGGACAGATTCTACAGGAATCTCTCCTCTCCACCAGCCATGAGCTAAGTGAATGTCAGCACTAGGGGACCTAATTCATAAGTTTCAAATGGCTTCTGGGGTATGAAAGCTCCAAGGTGTTTGGCCCCGTGTAGTCAAGACAGTTGCATTTCTGGACATACTTAGCAGAAGAAATAAAGGTGCCTCAGTAAGTGCTCTGGAGGATCAAGAGGTTAGAGGAGGGACAGAAGATCACTCACTGTCAGGCCTCTCCACTTCGTCCAAGTGGCACTGTAGGCTTAACTGCAGGCTTAGATCCAGTCCTTTGTCATGTACTTGAAATAACAGGTGAAGATAGCGAATTAGTTCTATCCAAAAGCAGGTCTAGAATCCAGGTCTGATAGCTGGAATTAATGAGTGGCACATGAGAAGCCTGTTTTCTATGGATTTGGATCTTATGACTGGATTATCCCGTGTCTAAGATGGTATGAGCTCTATTCCAAGGTTTGCCAGTGGCTGGAAAACTCCTCAAACTTCTTGCAGCTGGAGATTCTCTGGTGAGTAAAAAATATGATAAAAGAGTTTTCAGAGGTCTCTTTTGTTAAGAGCACTAAAAGTATTTCCTGTACTGCCTTCTTACTTACACAGTATTTGTGGAATTTCATCTTTTACCTTCTAGTCCTCTAGTAGTTGGCTTGAAATGTGCCAACAGGTTAAAAAGGCTTTGCTGGGGAGAGAAGATAGGTAGGTACAGGCTGATATGTAATGCTTTCCTGAGAAAAGTGAAATAAAAAGGGCACAGTGTCTGTCCTATGAATCTTACTGTACCCCTAAAGGATGGGCTAAGCACAAAAGAATCGACTGATGGAGGTATGGCACATTAAGGACTCCTGTCAGAAAGACCAGGTAATTATTCTAGCAACTTGGGGAGCCCCCCAGTCGAATTTGCCACTGTCTACACTGCAGGGGTCTATTGATGTGAGCTTGCACAAAGGTATGATGCAGGAATTAATATCCTTGTGCTTTCTGTTGTCTCAGTTGCTTAGTTATGTATTATACACTTCACATGAGTTCTGTAGGGAAAAAGAGAAATGAAGATGAAAAAAGAGGACTGCCATTTTTTCCACAAAGAGCAGATTGCAAGAGTGTGGCATTTTTCCCACACATCTTGAATAGTTTTGTGCTTGGGCTTTTTGAGGACTTTTTAATTAATTTATTGTTTAAATAACTGTTATGAGAAGAGCCCCTGCCACATTGATTCTAATGAGGATTGCATGTGCTCTGTGTCTTTCTCATTGTGGCCTGTATAATTTAAATATCTTAACCAACATGTGCTGTGGCAGATTTCACTTATATCTGCTTAAATTAAAGCTTGTCAGTTTAGGACCTAAGAAACATGCAAATATTTGAAAGAGATTTGACATTCACTGCTGAAATCATTGCACTAAATATCTGGCATCAATGACATTACTTGAGAAGGGTTAGAAATTCTTGCTGTGTAGTACAAGCTGGACATTCTGGACTTGAAGAAGAAAAAATGTACTTATCCTTATGTGTTCATAATTAAGGTCTCCACCAAAATTGCAGCTTGTTTTTCTCCTGTATTTTCTCTGAGCAATATGTAACTGTTTGAGTTCCTCAAAGTTGCTGCTAGGAGAACAAACAGTACCCGTATCTCAGAAGTAGCTGGAGTAATAGCACGATTTAGCTGTAAAAGGAATGGCATTTCCTTATGTTCTCATCCCCCAGAAATGCAAGGGAAGATGGCGCTAAGCTGAAGGAGTCTGATGGAACCTTGGATATTTGAACAGCTCCAGCCGCAGGAGACGAAGCTGAATTTCCCATCCATGTGCATTTTTTCCTCTCATGGGTCACTGTATCAGAACACCATACTGTATGTAGTATGTAAAACAGTGTACAGCATGCAGACTTTCTGTGCTGGAAACCACTTGCTTGTTGACACACTGAAGTCAAACATGAATAGTAATACAAAAGTACTACATATGTAAGTTTAATCTCAATTTTAATGTAATTGTAGTGGTACTTAACTGACCATTACAAAAGGCAGCAGAACCCAAATATACCAATACCAACATAGAGTCCTCACTACAAATTGCTTTCTTTCCTCATACAGGATAATTTAATACACAAAGAATTTCAGTGCAGGCATGATCACAGGGTAATTCAGGTTGGAACAACCAACATCCTGCTCTAAAACAGGATCTGCCAAAAGGTGAAACCAGGGTGCTCAAGGCTTTATCCGGGTGGGCCTCCAGTGAGGCTGTGCAGCCTCTGGACAACCCTCAGGGGGGCGAAAAAGTCAGTCTGAACTTCTGTCCATTTATGCCTTGTCTTCCCACCACACACTACTGTGGAGAGCTTGGCTATGTCTTCTTGGTGCTCTCCTCATTCATGAATGGGATGCTCTGATGGTAACCCACTGCTGATGAGTGAGATGCAGAGAGGAAGCCCGAATGTTCTGCCATCTTACATTGTATAACAGCAGGTAATGGGTATTAAATACAGCATTTCCCCTTGACCTTCCTATTGACCTACTCTCTCACTCTAATCACACCTTTTCACTTTTTTGTTGAACCTCAGACTGGTGGATCTCCTACTGTTCAAAGATTCTGAGAGTTGAGGGGAGGGAACATTTTGTTTGATCTGTGTCGATCAGGTGTTATTCAATCGAACAGAAACTATATGGAGGAGTGGGTTGCCTCACTCTGAAATACTGTGCAACTCTACTTTTTTCAGTGCACTTCTCCATGCTGTGGTCTCATCTCCTTGTTCCTTTTCCCTTTCCTGCAGCTTGCCCGGTTTCAGACCTGGAATAATCCCTGTTGGTGGCCTCCTATAGCATCAGAATGCTGAGTGTTTCAGACTGGCTGGTAAATCTTTACTTTTTAGGTAAGAAAGCTGATACACAGAAAGATGAAATTACATGGTACTGCTCCACGTGCTTTCCAGAACTACTATTTACTGTTGCCTAGGCCTATTAGTTGAAAAGCTTAGGAGGGACTCAGGAACTTCATACATGCAGGGTGCCTATGCACTTTGTTCTCACTGATGGTATTCAGTTATTTTGTTTCCTCTGAAGAGTTGGAAAGGCTTTCTCCAGATCTGGTGCTGCACATTATTACTTGTGCATAATATGGCTTAAAGAAAATAATTGGTGAGTAGTCTGGAAACCTGAGGCACATTGCCCTTTTGAGTAATGATTCTGTGTAGGGAAGGGGGAGGAAAATATTGCCATAGGGCCTCTGTGACCTCTTCATGGGTAAATAATTATTTAGGAAACACTGATTTGGAATGAAAAGTCAGCTCAGAGGCCTGACAGTTATACAAATGTCCATGCAGTTAATCTGGGAAGGTTGTGAAGTCAGTCAAAAATCAAATTCATCCCTGAACCAAACTGGCCTGGTTGAGTCTTTGAGAAATAAGAAGAAAAACAAAACACTGATTATTGTAGGTGGAGAAAAGTGTACTCCAGGCTTGCAACATTTTTAAGACAAAGTCTTGTACATCGGATGAATTAAGCCCAATGCTCTCTATATGCACATGAAGAGCATTCTTTTGAGTGCTGAGTGTGTAAGCTTTGTGCGAGTTTCCAGGACATGAAAGACTTTAAAATGGACTCATCTAAATTTCTAAGGCATGTTGTACAAGCCAGCCAAGTAGGGGTGGAGAACTGGGAAGGACACTTGGGAAGTCAGAGTTCTCACTCTGGTAATCTTTATTATCTTAGATGTCTCCCTTTCTTGACTCCTGTTTCCCAAGTGGAAAATTACGATAATGCCACGGTCCAATGGACAGTATCTGCTTTATTTATTCTCAGTTTTGAGGTTGGATTTTCTTATAATAAGGTATAGTAGATTCAACTGCAGCCCTTGTGAGAGGAAGAGAGTTCCTTCTCCCATCTATATCCACAATTTGGACAAGGGGATTGAGTGTACCCTCAGTCAGTTCACAGACAACGTCAAATTACGTAGGAGGGTTGATCTGCTAGAGGGCAGGAAGGCTCTAACAGAAAGATCTTGACCGACTGATGGGCTGAGGCCAACTGCATGAGGTTCAGTAAAGCAAAGTGCTGTGTCCTCCACTTGGCTCATCAGCACTACAGGCTTGGGGCAGAGTTACCTGGGAGCTGCTCAGCACAAAGGGACTTGGGGGTGCTGGTTGACAGCCAGATGCATATGAGCCAGCAGTGTGCCAGGTGGCCAAGAAGGCCAGCAGCATCCTGGCCTGGATCAAGAATAGCGTGGCCAGCAGGACTAGGGAAATTATTGTCCTGCTGTATTTGGCACTGATGAGGCCACACTTTAAATCCCGTGTTCAGTTTTGGGCCCTTCACTTCAAAAAGGACATTGAGGCGCTGAAGCAGGTCCAAAGAAGAGCAACAAAGCTGGTGAAGTGTCTAGAAAACACGTCTTTTGAGCAGCAGCTGAGGGAGCTGTGGTTGTTTGTGGAGCAGAGGAGGCTCACAGGACACCTCTTTGTTCTCTACAACTACCTGAAAGGACATTGTAGTGAGATGGGGATCAGTCACTTCTGCCATGTATCAAGTGAAAGGACAAATGGAAATGACCCTAAGTTGCACCAGGAAAGGTGCAGATTAGGTATTAGGAAAAAAAAAATCACTGAAATAGTCATTCGGCATTGAAATAAGTTTCTCAGAAAGGTGGTAGTTGTGTCTCTGAAAGTGTTCAAGAGGCACTTGGGGATAGGGCTTAGAGGTGATTATGATGGTGCTAAGTTGACAGTTGGACTAGATGATGTTGAAGGTCTCTTCCAACCCTGATGATTCTGTGAGAAGTTAGGAATTCTAATTTATATTCAAGTAAAATCCAGTTGTTTTATGTTTAAAAGCCTTTCTTGTGTCTTTTGAGGGGCTCTGAATAAGGGAGTTTCACCTGCTGAACTGGGACCTCAAAAGACAAGAAAGCTCTTGGCAAGATAATTTCAGGTTCTTGGATGGAAAAGTACCATAGAAGAGGTGAATAGTAGTTACTGGACTGCTGAATATTCACTCAGGTCTAAAAACTCACTTCCAGTGCTCATATGCAGCCTGTCCCTGTTGATAAGAGCCTTGTTGAATTCTGCAGAGATTGTAAGAAGCTAGTCCATGAAAGTATGTTCTTCTCCTACACTTAGACTGAATACAAGCAAAGCAGCAAAGATTCTGCTTGTCTTGGCTGCAGTGGAAGTATCTTTGGTCAATTAAACCATTAAAATTATCTTTTGTTCTTTGATCCCTTTTTGTTTCCACCTGTACCTTGATACATAGTTTCTAATGCTGAAGCAAAGGCTCTTTGGAGACAGGGCCAGCTCTGCTGCTCCTGCATCTCTGGAGGTGGGCAGCTCACTGCACGGTGCTGCTATGGAGTGCTTTCCATCAACTCCAGGTCCAGCGGGGCATATAATTCTCCATAAATGAGAAGGCAACCTTCTAGGCTTTGCCCCAGAGAAACACAAAATAGAAAATATGCAGTATGTGGTTTTCTTTCTTTTGATCCTTTTTTCTGTAGACAGTGCATGTCAAATTTAACTTGAATACTCCCAGTGAGATCCAGTTTTTTAGCACTAATAATTTATATGTCTTAGAGACATAAACCTCCCTTCTTGCTCATTTCTGAAGAACTCACTATGCTGAATTCCCAAAACATAGTCTGGTCCTACACAGGTATCAATATCCTAGTAACTGTATATGTTGTTCAAGTCAGTTGGAATTCTAGAAGTCTCTTAACACCCAAAATCAGTCATTAATTGTAAGTAATAATATTCATTTTTATTAATTATGGCTATGGAATTGTGTTGGACCCTTTCCATTTTTTAATGTTTTAGGCAGTGCTCCATGATACTTTGACCAACATTTAGAAAAATGGCCTGTCTTTTTCTCTGAGCAAATAAATTAATTTTTATGGAATGGAAGTGGAGGGTAGAACTGAATAAGCTACTTGCAATGGAAATAGTCTTTCAAAACATTGGAAAAGTTAGACACTTGCAATAGCATGTGGTCTAATTTCCTGAACCTGTGAGAAAGAACATGAATTATTATATAGCTTACTGCTGAACATATGCCTGATTCCTCATGTATGTAGAAAGGTCCAGCCTTTCTCATTCTGCCTCTTACAAGATTAAAACCAAAGCAGACATGGCAGGAGGGCATGCCAAGAAGTGAACCAGAGCAACTGAGAGTAGTCTAGGTGCTTCTAAACTGGACTGGACAAGAAGAAAAGTAGCTTTTGCTAACAGATACCTCTGTAATTTGTCATTAGCTTTCACTTAGTTTTTAAGAAATTTTGTCAGAAATTTTGGAGTGATACTTTTTCAGTGTGTACCAAAATGGTTGTTGTGGTAATTTTGCATATGAATCAACTCCACTGTTCCTCTGGCATGGCAGTCTTTCTCCATTATTCCTGCACTGTTTTCACAGCATTTCCAAATAAATTTACTGAACCTTGATGCAGGGATGGAGTCAAAGATGGTGCAGTGGGTTCTTCTGAGTTGTTGTGTTTTTTTTCTTTGGTTGGTTGGTTGATTGGTTTGGGGTTGATATTTTTTTAAATTTTTTTCAGGGAGGTTTATTTGGTTTTTTGTTTTGGTTGTTTTTTTTTAAGAAAGGAATATATCTATCAGTTTAAAACACAAAATTTTGGCTCCTTTGAAGCCACATAAAGGTGGGACCCTGCAAGCATGTTCAGTTTCCATCTAGGTAATGTAGTACACTCACTATTCACAGTCAATTTACTGCTTTTTCATAAAAGGTTTCTGGATTTCAGAGCCTGATGGTGGGGTGACATTGAATACAAGATTGTGTAGCACTTTATTGAACTTTTCTTTTATTAGCAGTTCTATAATCACATTAAGTTAGACTGAAAATTTGAACTAATTCTTTCCCTTGAGGCCCAAGCTCTAATAATGGTAAAAATCTGTGAAATAAGATGAATACAATTCAATAATTATATTGATAAATAAAATGAAAATCAACTAATTGTGTCATTCAGGCTGTTGCCTGCCTCTGTTGTTGCTGCCTTTCTGCATCAGCGACTGCTAAACTTTTTCTGTCACACTTCAATAAATTTAATTGTGCAGAATAAATGAGCTAATTTTTGAAGTCACAGGCTCTGTTTTCAAGATAAGGATGATGATTTATTGACCTCCTTCTAACTCCATAAGAATGTCACCCTCTTTTTTACTGACAACCATAAGAAGGGGTTTTGTCCCTCTTCACCCAGCATCTTGCTAAATCCTACTTTGTGTATTCACCTTCCCATCTCATTTTCTTGAAGTCACATAATACACCACAATAGACCAGAGATCCCTGCTTCATTTGGTGGCTATGCAGACTATTACAAATGATTACCAGAACTATGGGGATTTTTTTTTCTTTCACTTAAGGCTATTTTCTTCTGGTGATCATTTTATTCTCTGGATTTTGGAATAACGGGGGCTAACAGGAAGTATAAGAAAAAGGACATAGATAGTCCTGTTTTTTTCTTGAAGCTATGTTCTAATCTCAGTCATAATTCTGTGAGTTCTTCCATCCTACCAGGATGGACACCCACCCCAGTGCTCATTCACATTGATAGTTTGACCATGAACACAGGAAAAAGGATAATACAGGGCATGCCTCATGAAAAATTACCCGCTTTTTTAACTTTTGTTTCTGTTTCTTGGGGTTTGTGTTTAGATACCGAAAAGAGGAGAAGATGATATTATCTTGACTGTTGTTACTGCTGCAGCTTTGACAGCAGTGGGTTTGTTAACAAGACATAAAAAGGTAGGAGTGAATAGGCTGCACCCATTCTTTCCCACCTTTTTGATTTTCTTTGTGAGTTAGAGGGCTTTTCGAAAAAAAATATCTATATGACAGCCACAACTACTCTTTATCATAAGGCTGAATATTTTGTTCAGTTCTTTAAATTAAAGCCACAAAATAACCTATATGAATATGAAAAGGGATGATTAGATACTGTGGTACAGTTACAATACAAGTCTATCTCTGTTACAACAGACAAATCAGCTGTCATGCTGAAGCAACATGATCCCTGAATCAAAAATCTTGGTAATCTGTCGAGTCCATAAATCTCTTTAGAGAAAAATAAGACCAGCAGCAACACATCAACTATGCCAAAAAAGTGCTCTCGAAGTTCTGACTCCCTGCCTCTGTCAAACCCAGTAAATGAGAAGGACAGGGACACCTTCTTCGTATTTCTAACTGGCTGCCTACTGAGGTGCATTGACCTATGCAAACCAAGCAGTATTCCATATTTGTTCTTCACAGTGAGATTGAATCTGCTGCTCTTTGACTAGCATCAGCTAGGCAACACAGCAAGTCAAATATATAGGGAAGCTAGCTAGACATTGGCAAACCTGGTCTCCTGGAAGTGCACAGCAGAAGACTTTTTATGGAGCCCGGATTTCAGCCAGGCACCTAGAACACAAACTGTGAGAAACCTTTTTCTCATGTTTTAGTTGTTATATTGGACCTCCTTCTGCTGTAATTTTCTTCTAAAGAAGACTTATAACCTCCTAAATATTTCCTGTCAGGTGTTGGCTAGGTGAAATGCATCCTAGGGAATTGCAGCTGGAGGAATCACAACATCCAACATACAGAGCAGTCCAAATTTCTGCCAAACTCTTCACTGTGTCTTGTGCTCTTTGTGATTGATGCTCGTAGCAAAAGGCAGACCTAAACCTAGGAAAGTCTTCTGCATCGCAGCTCTGCATTCCTTCAAACAAAACCTTATGCCTGATTTAACAGCCTGCCTGGGAGCTCCACACAAACCTAACACAGACAGCCTTTGCCAGTTTTTACTTCTTTCGGTGGTAATTGCTGCTCCTGCCCGTTTTCACTGTGTAGTTGGTGTTTGTTCCTTGGTTGCTGTGGGTCGCTTTATTTACACTATCTCAGGAACCTGTCAAACTGCACTGGAGTGATTACACTGATTTTGGGGGGAGTACTGAAAGTAAATTTAACCTGAACAAAACTTACTCTTTAGCAAAGAAAGCTTTGCCAATTTTAACAGGATAAAATTCCACCAGCACGTAATGTTTTATTAGGTTGTAGTGAAATACTTTAGAGAAAGATTTCCAGTTCATAAAACACTTCCAAAACATTGATTGACCTTCTGTTTTGTGGGCTATTATAATTTTTTTCTTTGCAAACTGTGTTCCAATTGTCCTGCAGATTTCTTGCACCAAGAACAAGAAGATAAAGTTTTCACTGAACCTTGGACATTGTGGGAGGTTTAGGAGATCTCTGAATATGCTAAGTCTGATTTAGATCATCATTTCTAAAGCCATGGCTTCCACTGATGGGCGTCTGTGTACTTCCCCAGAAAGGAAGAGGAAAACCAGTAGTCTTACAACAAAAGTAATGCTAATTTTGTAGTTCATATTTTTTTTTTCTGCTGTGACCTTCGCCAGATCTTAATTTGTAAGTAGAGAACATGTTTTCTAATTAATCTGAATTGAACATATTCATCATGCTTTGTAAATTGTAACAGAGGTCTGCCTTTCTTTATCCTTTTTTGTTTGTTTTCTGATCGTGTGGATATGACTGAGTGTTGCTGGTCTGCTCTGGAAATGATTTGGCAAAATGCCACCCACTTGTCACTCCAAATCTGATTTACAGACTAGCTGAAGGGTACAAGCTTTGGTGAAGTAATTTGCCCATAGATGAAGCCAAAGTTAGGCAAATAAGGGCCCTTCATGAAAGAAAGCCTATCTTCCTTGTTGCTGAACGTGGAAGCTGAACTTCCCAGGTGTTGAGATAAATCAGAACTAAGTATGGAGAAAAGACTTCATACTGCCTGGCCGAATTTTGGTATCTTTCTAAAATACTAGGCTTTTTGTTCATTCTGCTGAAGACATGGAAGCCAGACCCATTTTTCAGGCAGTGCATAGCTGAGGTTATATTTGAGATGTTTCTGTATTCTTTGATGTTTGAAAACTAAGCTGGCAATAACAATACCATCCAACTATGCAAAAATGGAGGGCTTGAGGATCTATCAAAGCCCAAGCAAAAACAAATAGAAAACAGTGTTTGGAGACAGGAGAGACAGGAGCCATTCACTGTCCATGACTCACTTGGGTCCCTGTGTTGCCAGACCTCTTCCAGTCCCCAGGACAGACCTAATATGATTAGATCACAGCATCCCTTATTTCACGGAATATGCTTACTGCAAGATACTTGTTTCCAGTTAGGATTTTTTTTTAATATGTTGTGGGTTTGAGACTGACTTGGAATATTTTATATAGCATCAGCCACTGTGCAGATTTGTGTATTGTACTGTAATTACTCAAATAGGGGATTTTGTATGTTACAGCCAGTGATTCATGAACTGCAGGGTATCTGCAAAGACAGGCTTTCACTGGGATTATGGGATGTAAAATGCCTGAAGGTTTTTGCCTTTGATAGCAGACCTGCCATTGCATCCACACAGGGTTTGTCTTATAAATTGTATTAGTGCTGATAACTTCCCTCCCCCAATTCCTTACTCTTCTGAAGTGTTTTGAGAGAAAACTTGTTCTATGTGAATGACTGCTGTGGCAATCATTAAAGCATATGTTCAGCATGCCTGTCGTTGACCATGACGTATAACAGAAAAGAAAGTTGAAAAGGTCCTTCAGAAAGGACTTAATATTGTGAAATTTGCAATTACATGATTTCTAACTAGAAATAAGGGAACTGTGGCAGTGTGGGGAAAAGAGCACAGTCAGATGTTCTCAGTCTCTTCAAGGGGGTCACTTATCTTCCATCAGTTTAGGATTATGTAGCTAAATCTCCTACCCGCTTTTGGAAATAGTCTCAGCCACTGGAGAAAATGGAGCTACTGATTGATTGAAGGCATTGTCTAACGTGGCAAATCAAATTTTTTCAAGCCCACAAGAAGGAAGAGGACATGCTGATGACAGCACGTTCATACCTGCATATTCAACCAATGTGTTAGACTAAGGAATCCGTGCCAGACACAGGTAAGTCTGAAGCTTTTTCCTTTTGTGAGATCCAGCAGGAGTGAGGCAAGGGGGATCATAAATATTATGATGATGGCTTGCTGCCTGATAAAAAAAACTCTAATTTGTCCAGGGGATAGAAGGTTTCTGGTGAAATTTCCTTTTCTGTCAGCCCGTTTCTAAATGTCTTCATGTTTCATGTCATAAAGACAGAAACAGAGTTATTTTGTAGTTGCTCGTGAGTTTTAATTATAGCAGGCACAGAACTTCAGACATGCCGATGCTTGTTTTTATATTGGGACCCAAATGGTTGCATTTTCTTTCCAGGGGATGGGAAAGATCATTTTCTTAGTCATATTTCTCTCAGATCCAGAGTTGTGCAGATAAAAACAAAACAGAAAACCTCCCTTACTGCTATTAAATCCCTTCCTTCTGAAGTCATCACAGCTCACGTAAGGCAGTTCAGTAGAGAGTAAATGCAAGCTAGGGTATGTAAAATTACAGTGCCTGTTTGGTGCCCACAAGATTCTTTACTGACTTTTATTGCCATGCATAAGGGTCACATCAGACATTAGCAGCAAGAAAATCCAGGGCCTCCTGATATCCACCCTCGTTCACATTTGGCTGTGCCTGTTTCAGTCTGTCTAATGTGCAGCAGGTTGCTTGGTGGTTTAAAAACTCACTAAAAATAGGAGGCGTAGCAAGCAGTGAATGTGTAGTTGTATAAATACTGTGTATATACAGACAGAGCTGTATGTCCTTGACAGAAATCCTCTGTTCAGCAGAGGTTCTTCGGGTTAGGTGCTTTGTAAAGGTTTGGGTTTGGTTTTAAAGCCCTGTGTGCTTCCACTCTCACCGTTCTCAGCTTTATTTTACTGCACTTGGACATGCAAAGCAACGCTCCCAAACAGAGCGTTGCAGGAGACTCAGCCGAGCAAAGCTGCAAGTAGAGCAGAGCTCACTGCCACTGTTTTCCATATGTTCCTCTCTACGGGGGCCTGACTGGACCTCGACCTGAGGAAGATGCTGAATGGAAACTTAATGGAGAAGCGAGTCCCGCCCCCAGGTATATGAAGCAGCCAAACTCTTTTGTTCTCATTCTCTCTGTCCTGGGGGGCAGAGAGTATGTGTGTATGTGTGTGTGTGTGTGTGCGTGTATCAGTGGCAGCACATTCCTTCCTGGCTCTGCTAGTCCCAAAAACACATCAAGTGCTCACTCTTAATCTGCAACCCTTCCAAAGAACCTTCCCCTATTTCGTCTCCCCGCCCCCTCCCCCCCATCCCGGTCTCCCACACACACAGACACATTTTAAGTTAGTTCACGTTGGTTAATCATTTTTAAAATGTTTAGGGCTGGGATTGTGAAACCTTTTCTGGCAAGAATTTTCCCCCTGGAGTCAAGGAGACTACTCATTAGCATGACTACTTGCCAGCATGAGGGAGGGATTCACAATCTGGACGTTTGTAGTTTTAAAAATATGTCTCTATTTAGCTGATTTGAGCAGCTGAACAGGGCTAGTTATGGAAATCAGGCTGTCACACTTGGGTGTTTTACTTCAGAGTACATCTTTGGTGAAGTGAGGTACTTTTACGTAACACAAACACATATTTAAACAGTAGTTTAGTTGTATGATTGGTGTCTTCGGTCTTACTTACAAGCATCACGTGATACCAAACCCTTTGTTAATAAATCCCCTCTCTATACCCCTCTTAGTTTACACACAGTGCAAAAATGTATGTGGGTCAGGAAAGCCATTATGGGCCACTTTTGCCGATCTCTTGGATGCGGGTAGCACTTGTAGGACACCTGGTTTTGAGCCCAGTGGGTAGAAGGTGAGGAGCTGGGTGCTGTTGTGTCTTAGGACATAAGGATGGCATGGCTGTACCTCTTGTCCCTGCTTGCAAGAAACAAAACTCTGAGGAAAGAAGTCTGGCTCTGTGACAGAAAACCCTGTGCTTTATATTACAATGGTTCCCTACCGTGAGTCAGTCACTCCCCCTTTTTTTTTCTGAGGACAAGTGAAACAATCCTGCCTCTGCTCTGCATAGCTAACAGCAGCAGCGACCTTCAGGCTTGCCACTTAAAAGTGGTGTGGGATCAGCCCACTGAAATTTAAAAACAACCTTATCTTTCCCTTTCCCTCCTGCTTCTCCACCCCACTCTGCTACTTTGCTCCTCTGAGCGCAACATGGCCATCAAGTCTGGGTGCTGGGCTGCAGGAACTCAGGAGTTCCCTCTTCTTTCTGCCTCTCCCTCCACCTTGCACAAAGCTGACAGGGGGATTTTTCACCTCATCACTTTTCTGTTTCCTCTTTGATTAACTTTGGACCAGATGGCCGGTCCCCAATCTCTCAGCATGCATTTGACTGACAGGAGCCTTTGATAAACCTCATAAGAATGAAGTCATCTTCAGGTCACCTCCTCTGCCTGGCCTTTAGCATCCCGCACATACCACCATTATCTGCTGAATAGGAGACAAAGGAAATTAGCTCCAATTCCCTATCATCCCCATTATTTTCACACTGATTTAAACAATGAGGCAATGAGATGCCCTTCACTTTCCTTGGAAAGGTACAAATGTCAGCTGTTAAGAAATGCAAACAAGAGGTTTCCCATGTTAATGGATGGGCTTCTTTGTAAAGCCATGAAGTGGTAAAGTGGATTTATTCACCGCCTGCCTGGAAAATGCTTAACACACTTCTAAACAGATTCTTTAATGACTTTTATTTTATACACAGTGTGGAGTGCTTGAGAAGTCTCATTGTTTTGGTCTGGATATATAAAATGAGATTATATACTGTTTTGTTGTTTTTTTCCTTATGCAGTTACCAGAGCTGCATCTGAGACAGTCCTGAACTGAAATCTTGGAATCTGAATTCCTTGATATACAAAAAGGCTGTGTATGAATCCGAGTACTGAGATGTAGGAAACTACTTCCAATTTCAAGTGAGAAAAGAAATTTGATTACTCTGGACAGAGGGGAAAAAAAAAAATCTCTCCAGAGATTTGTTAGTAGTTATCTCACATCTATTTGGCTATTAACGTTTTATCTGAGAAGAGAAATAACAATACACCTTAAGAATTGTTGCCCCAGGAGCATTTTAAGGCTGGCATGCTAGAAAATATCTGTAAAAAAAATTTTAATTTGATGAATTTCTCTCCCAAATTGTGGTCTTCCACTAGAGACTGTCAGTTAATTCTGTTTTTTTGGCAACTGAAAGTACCCGGATGATTGGGCACTTGCATGAAAACATCCTCCAGATCACTGGCACACACACATATATTGCAGGAGATTGAAACATCAACGATCTCCAAACTAACTCTTGGGAAAACTGGTCTATAAACTGGGCTTTACGTTAAAATATCATTTGCTTTTTCTTCTTTGCTTACTTTCTCTAGTAAAGCCGTCAGCATCTTGTCTCCAAAAACGGTGGTCTCTGCAGAGTCATCTCCTGACGTACAGTTGAAAAGCACCACCCAAGAACGTATCCACAGAGCAAAGATCATGCTGAGAGCTGGAAATGGTGAGCTGTGTTCCTCTTGCCTACTATGAAAAACACGGGAGCAACGAAAGTGTGTCAGATCAGGAGACTGGTGAGCAGTTCTGCCCACCTTGCCAAGCTGCTAGACCTTGGCCTCCTGTGAAGTCAGTGGAAAGAAAAATCCTCTTGGTACTCAAGGTAGGCATATAGAGAAGTCGGTCCTGCCTACCTGATGTATTCTCCAAAGGCAGAAGCCTGACTCACTCCGTGGTTATTGACCTTAGATACCCCTGTATTGGGGGTTTCTCAAATAGACTCTTACACTGGGCAGCCTGAATGTGGTGGTGCTGAAATTAATGGTCTGTGAAGACCTTTCTGTTCTTTTAGAGTCCTGGGTAGTGTTTGCCACTTACCTTTAGCCACTGATAGAGGCTGGTCTTTTTCTTCACAGTGTTATCACAAGTAACTTACTTCACCAGTGGCTGAGAGAATTCGGATGATGGATTGTCCAGGCTGATTCATGCCTCTGGGCCCCCCTGACTAGCTTTTACCATGAACTCTGTGTCTAGAGAATGGTTGCGGAACCGGAGCATAAGGGGACATCTAGCTTTTAAATAAAGACCCTCTCCATATGAATTCAAACACACTCTTGCTGCTGCTGAAGGATGTTAATATGGAAGTCAGGTAACACCTTTACTTTTTTAGTTTGGGAGAGTCTTTTTTTTACAGCTTCCCTTACTAGTAAAAAAAGATCCATACTGTGGCACTGCAGTAAAGGATTCCCATTCCAAGCTGGGCACATAAACTCAAAAGAAGTCCAGTAGTTGAGAGAGGGCTTGAGAAAAGGGAGTTAAGCCTAATTAAAGTATCAATTCTTCAATTATTCCTGCAAAAATCAAAATAAATGTTTGCTTTCCTCCCACCCCTGCAGCTAAAAAGCTTCCAGTGTGGCCTGTACTATTAAAGGATTGCAGCTCTTTTGCAATTATGCTGTGTTCCTCTTTCCTCTATATTCTGTCTCAGGGTGGTGAATCTTAAATCACCACGATTTTGTTGGTGTGACAATAAAAGCATGGTCTTCTAACAGCTCTTGAGAACCTGCAGTTCATGTTGCTTTTTGAAGCACTTGAAAATCTAATATGAAAGGCCAGATGCTTGATTCTATTTGTCAAATCTCCCCTCCTGCATATTGTGGTGTTTCTATCTTGACCATGACTGACTTCGTCACCAAGTTGCTTTTTTCCTTACCCCTTGGCAATCAACCCCCAGCCAGTCAACTGATTTAAGATGGGCCCTAGGCTTAGTTAGCTAGAACATGGCACAGGAACAGATGGCTTCTGCCCCTGATCAGCAGCCTGGGTAGTATTTTTAAGACTTCTAAAGGCACTTTTGCACTGGTAAGGGTGGGAAGCTCAACACATTTCCATGCATCCTGCTGCACACTTTCTGATCGAAATCTGGAGAAGGAATTGAACTTCTGGCAGCAGTTATGAACTTGGCAGCCAGGCAGTTTCTTGTAAGGACCCTGCTGTGTCAGGGTACAGATCAAGGTGCAAAAACAACCCTCTGAAAAGTTTATTTTCCTTAGATAGAGAAGACTAAGTTGTATGGAGCCAACCTATGGCAGGGATTGAAAACAGTCTGCAGTACTAAGTATGTTTTTTTTAAGCACAATTCTCACCCCTAATTTGTTTTTCACATACAGCCTGTCACTGCTTGAGGTGTTTGGCTGTCCATCTCTGCAGATGAATGGACACATCAAAAAGATGGACCGATAAACCGGCGTCAACACAGTTTTACTTCGGTCACTTTACTTTACAAATCAATCTTAAGAAGCGAGAACATAGCAAAAACTCTAATCTCAGGGTTTTGACTTTCTGGGGGTTTTAAGCAGAAGTATTAGCTATCTGCAATTCAAAGTGAGGGGCTGAGGGTGGGGGGGGCTTACGCTTCCCATTTTGTTTTTAAGAAGGTCACAGTGAAAGCTTGTGATTGAATATTTTGCATGGAACTGCCTATGACAAAGACAAAGATGAGGGGTTTGTCAGAGTGCTATGAAAAGAGAGAGAGAGAAAGATCTGTGTTAGATTTTTAAAGTATATTTGAAAGAATGAAATAAAAAAATGCTTTCAAGTCCTCAGGGACTTTCCAATTTATCAAGAAAGACACATTCTTCCTAATGAAAGGTTACTGACCTTCATGAATGTGACAGTTCAATTACAGCCCATTCATATGCAGAGCAGTCGTTGATAAAGGATTTAGGAAATGTGACTAGCATAGCAAAAAAAAAAAAAAAAAAGAGGGGAGGAAATGTCTAGAAAATTATTTTTTATTGTGGAGCAAGAAATATAAATAAGATTCAGTCAGGTAGTAGAACCTTTTCTTCTCTGGCCCAGCAACCCATTAGATTTGCTTCAGTGAATACATTGACTTTTTCCTCTTCTTTTCTACTAATATTTCTGTCTTTTTAATCCTCTGAACTACTAAACCTAACAAATCATAAAGCCCTTGGGGTGCTGAGATGCAGGGTTTCAAACATTTTTTCCCTCTGACTGGCAGAGAAAGCTGGAATGTGTCCTAATGTTTTTTTAAGTGCTTGACTAGCATTTAAACTCTTAAATGGATGGAAACTTAAAGCAGCAGCAAATGCACATGCACATACATGTACCCCCCCTTCTTTTTCCTTCCACCTTCTCCTCCCCCCCGCTTCCCCCCACACACTGAGCTTGGCCTCTCCAAGGCTGTTAATAGCCAAAGCAGATATTGGCTAGACTCTCTGGAGCCAGCCTTCAGCCAATGGAGGGTGACACCTGTGAGCTGATGTTTGTTGAACTCCTCCAGGTGTAGGAAAGATGCTTAAATTGACATAAGGCAGGAGCTGCGAAAACAGGCAAGTGTGTCACTCATACATACAGCTCCCTGAAAGGTCCCAAGGCCAAGTTGTTGCAAAACAACTAGAAAGAAAGAAAGAAAGAGAGAAAAATTTTTCACTTGCTTTGAAATAGGTCCAGATTATCTGTTTATCTATCTGCATGTGCACACACTCGTGGATCCAGGCAGATGTGCGCTGAGCGCACGTGAAGTATGCATAGAAAATAACATGAAGCATACATCTCCCCACGGTACAAACCCTTCTTGTGTTTTAAGGTGATAGCAGGCTGAGCAGTTGTGGAGTTAGATGAGGACAATCCTTTGCTTAGTGTTAACTCTCGCAGGTGGTCCCAGATGGAACTGCTGCAGTGGAAGTTTGAGTGTTCACTCATATTTACATTAGGTCAAGGTTATATGGAAGGCATTGTCTTCCAGGGAGCAGCAAACAGCCTCTTGAGTTTAACCAAGTGCTCGAATTGAAGTGCAATAAGGTGGATGTGAAGAAGTGCTGAACCTGCCTGAGGAAGTCAGAGCCAAAAGATGTTTCCATGACCTTCACTCAGCATCTTTGAGATGGCATGTGTGTGTCTGAGAAATGAGAAACTTGGTTAATTGGCACTACCACTGCCCTGGTGCAGGGCTGAGATTTTCTCCACTGCTCAGGCAGGAAAGAGCTACAGGGTCGGACACGGTGAGATCTTCATTCTTCCTAGGGGAGCAACTGCAGGGAGAAGAAGCCAATGAAGAATATTTTCTATTTCTGTTATGGCTGATTATGGTTTCTGGGAAACCAAAACTACTCTCAGTATTTCAAGCTGCTGCACTAGCTATCTGTTTTCCCTGCCTTGTTGCCTTCTCTGGGTAAATTTGAAGCCCTACCCCTAGTGGATATCTTGAGCACTTTGCTTACTGGGTGCTGTTTAGAGGTCCTGTGGTTTTTCATCAGCTGTCATCCATTGATATCGACTACTTTGTGGTCTCAGCTTCTGTTGGCTCGTTCAGGTTCAGGTAATCATTGTAGAGGAAGGAACACTTGTCCTTAGTCTAATTTAGATCAAGGGCTGGCATGGAACTGGCTTTTGCTGCACTGAATGGTAATGTCTCATAGCAATGTATACAAATAAAGTAATCAATCTGTTTTTATTGGTTCTTTCAGATGACTTTGGAATGCGTAATTGTAAGATACTGAATTACGGAAATCATGGTAGAAATTACAGGGGTCACTTTGGAATAGTCACATTTTTACCTCTCTTTTAAGCAAAAGTTCATCTGATCTTTTTAAAGGGCTTTTAAAAGCATAATACTTTTTTCTCCCTTCTGTTTGGTACCTACCTGAGACTTTCCTGAAGGTGTTAGGAGGCCCCAAGAGAAATGAATCCAATACATTCCCACAGGACCTGTTTCCAAGAAATCTGTTGATGCAGTGCTGCAGACAAGCCAGTGTCTGTCTTGGACATCCTGAATTTTTGTATGTGCTTCTTGCTTTTGCTGCAGCCCAGACTGTATAGAAGGTCTAGGCAAGCTCTGACAGAGAGATGACCATCTCCCCTGCCATATGCAGCTTTTAGCTGTCTCATAAGGTGGCAAGATTAGAATCAAGGCCCTTCAAGCACTGGAGGGGAGTTTCCTAGTAGTATGCTTACCACTTGCTTTTAATGTTGAAAAGAAAAACAAGATAAAGGGATGCAATTTTTAAGTCCAGAAAACCTGTTTGGAGTCTGTCTGTGCTGTTAGATTCATTGTAGGTAGGGTCTCCATCCAGCAAAACAGAAAAACACTGAAGATGGAACATTGCTGTATCTGAACTAAGGACTGAAACAGGTAAATGTAATATGGAGACATTACAAGAACTAATCCATGTATATTCTATGAAATTCCCTATGTCATTTCTCAAATATGTTTTTTGCAACCTGCTGTAGTCTATTTGGACTATGATACGATATAAAGGGTTTACCAGAATTTATCTGGGCTAACCTTTGTGCATTGTTTTGTCTTTGCCTGTTGAGCATAATGCATGCCATCTAGGAGGTATTTTTTACCTGTAAGATCCACAAAACAAGACTGTAAAACATTTGTCACAGAAAGACATATTTTTCACCAGTAGTAAAATGTGTTTGATTTATTTACAATGGCCAGTGGTCAATTTGATCAACTCTTATTTTTAGACACCTTAATTTTCATGACAGATTTTATTATTCAAAGCCGATTAAAAGCCATCTTTACTGAACGCAAAATAGTAATTGTCAGTAACAGCATCATGAGTACATTTCTGACCACATTTGCTTTGCAGAAAAATAAAGACCTTGTTTTCTGCTTACATTTAATTGGCAGGGTTCCTTTAAAGTTTACTCTTGGCCCTGAGACTTGGGAGTGCAGTCAGGCATGTGGCTGAGAGCAGTCCTAATAGGCAGGCTGCATAACCTCACCAGCTAAAGCTCACAGGCTATGAGGGGGTTGTTCACCAGGGGAAAAACAAAGTCTGCTGCCGCTCAAGCTAGCATGAACTTTACATACTGCATGCCTTGCTGATTGATTAAAAATGTAGTCATGCTTAAAGGCAAACCACCTAAGGACTTAAAGTAAGTCACAAATACAAAGATGGTTTTATGTAGTATACTTTTATGTAATGGACTCTTTTGGGAAGAAGAGTTTGCAGTCAGTGCAAGTTGGTTGGTGACTCCTGTTAGCTAGCTGGTTGAGGCAGGTTCTCCTGAATCAGTTCACATGGAAACAAAACTGCACCTGAGCAAACATCGGAAGGTGGGGGAAGAATTGCTTTCAGTTCACAGCCACAAAAGTTAGAGTGACTTATGCATGTTCCAATAGGGAAAACTTTCTCTCATGGCCGATTGTTTGATAAGACATAGCAGGAATTAATTTTAATGGGGCTAGTAAACATGAATTATTGTATGGCTGGCCCCCTTGTAGCTTGATTTAGACGTGTATTTGGAGGAAAAATATTAATCAGACTTTGTCTCTCAGTTTCTCTGATGCCCTCAGTCAACTGGTATGAGATAGCACAGATGAAAACATTTGCATGTACACCTTCTAGATACCAAAAAAGAGTAAGCAAAGGGATGTACGTGACAGTCGATGTACATCTTGTAGTAAGCTTAATGGTTTGTAGCTGCAGCTTCAACTCAGCCTTGAAGGCATCAGGAACTGAAAAGCAGATCAGTGTGCAATAGCACATTGTGGCCAGCCCAGGAAAACAGCCTCTGAGAGAATACTCATACCACCGATAGTCACTTGATCAAACTAGTGATAGATTTCCTTTGTGAAGTAAGCATGCGGGGATTGGGGGAAGGTTCCTTTTCCCAGCAGATGTGATACACTGCCACTGTGTCCTGGCAGTCCTTTCTTCATTTCAGCAGAAGACTTCACAATGGGCATCAATTCTTTCAGGTGCTGCTCATTAAAACGGTGGGGAAGAAGATAAAGGCACAGCAAGCTGACTGTCTTACCATTATTTGCCTGACCTAGTGTAGTGTGACATGTATACTCTACGTGTTGGAGTAGAGACCACTCTGTCTGGTGTCTCACAGCATATTGATAGTAAGAACTGGATCCAGACAAGGCAACGTTGGCTCATATCCACAAAATGTTACAACTATATACGTATATATGTCAAACTTGAAGTATTTAAACAGACCCCAATTCTGGTGTATCAAAGTGTCTAGAAAACACATTTCTTCAAAAGAGCCTTTTCTACTTTGGAAGAAGTAAGAAAAATAGTAACAGGCAAGATATATTACAAAATCTGGGCCTCAATCCAGGAAAAGCACAAGTTTCCAAGATCCTCACATTTTTACATTATGGCCTATATTGAGGTCAAACCTTTTTAAGGTGCAGATTTTTCTTCTGAGTACTTGAAGAGGAAACAATGTGGGTTCATTTCCGTTTTGTTTCTTTATGGTGTGCAATGGAATCCTGTGATATTTGGTTTTTTTGAAAGGCTGTGGCTTCTTTTTTATTGTTGGGTTCTACTCTTGTCTTCTGTTTTGCAATGAGTCTTGATGGTGCCTTTAGTGTCAAGGATTGTGAATCCCTTCTTGAAGAGGAAGGGTACCGAAATTTTCCCAGATTTTCTCCAACATGCTTTTTTAGCCATTACAGAAAGCCTGCAAAAGCTGGAAACTTCTGCGAGTTTGCTCATCTAAAACAGGTTCTGTGCTTGTTGTATCTCATAACCCTAACAGTTTCCCTACACTTTCACTATAGCAATGAGATAAATAAAGCACAAATTGCTATTGTCAGACAAAAAGGCACTTGAAAAAATCTCAAAAATCATGCTAATAAAGACAAAATAGCTGAAAAATATACCCTATCCTTTTGTATATGACATGGATGGCTCTTAAAGTATTTTTGTAGAAAAAGGAAAATCTCTTCAGTAAGTTCAGCAATTCATCTCTGTTGACCACAGTAAGGGAGCATGTAGCTGAGAGATTACTCTGCTCCAGGTACCAGGAGCATGGTTTTACATCCAAGGCTGTGTTCTGATCTCTCTCTTGGGTTCCCTTGAGAGAAGTGCTGGAGTAAATCCAGATCAGGAGTGTGTTCAGCCTGCCAAGGCAGCTGGTCCTGCCCTACTGGTTTGCACCGGGTAAGAGCAGATATATTATATACTCCTGTCTGCCCTTGGCCTTGCTGTGTAGACACCCATGAACATTATTTCCACTCCTCCCCCTGCCTGCCACAGTTGATCCTATGCCCTCACTCCTTTTAACACTGCACGTGGATACATGCAAATGTCATTACTTGTTGCCTTTAAATGTAAAGGAACCCAAGTGATTTCATACTGGGACACATACTGACAGTGCTATTAAGAGGAGAGAGGTAAGATATAATGGAGATGGGTCTCCTTCTAGTGAGTCAGCTACGTAGTGTAACACTGCTGGTACTTTCATGTTTTTCATTAATTGCTGACAAGGTAAGAGTTCTATGTGGCTGCTCTGTTATACATTAGTAAAGTGTACATCCATTGCTCAGGCTTTCCCTACGCACAGATACTGTGTGAACATTTGCATGTCTGGCAGACAGATAACGCATTAGACCTTCCATGTATGTGCTGTGCCGATGTCTATATATCCCTCCCAGGCAGCATGCTGGATGAGCTCCTGTGGTCTGGCTCTTGGCTCAGTGCAGTTGTACTGGCCTGACTTGGCATGGGAAGCCCTGAGTTTTAAGGACAGGAGGCCAAGACTCCACTGTTTAAGGTGTCTTCTCCAATGCAGTTCTGGAGCGCCACAGAACTGATCTGCCTTTGTTCCCTGCGTTCCCTCTGCTGCTAGGAAGGCCAACAGAAGGGGCAAAGCTAATAGAAAATGGGTTGTCTCATAATCCCTGGTGACTGGAGTAGCCTGGCAACCTCACTAGAGAAATCATAATTTATAGCAAAAGTTGAAGTGGTGCTGAAGCAGTGCAGAGGAGTCAGTCTCCAGGTTTCAATCTCGGGCACTTTCCAGGATGAACTCTGTGCATTTCCACAACAGCCTTGTCATTCCCATGGGGTTTTTTCTGGCCTGTTCTTGAATTAAGTGGTAGCCACTTCTCTCAGTTTCTCATACTGAGTAATCTGGGAAGTCCATGCCTTCAAGTCTACTTCTGCCTCATATCAAAGCTTGCTTTCGGTAGAATGAAAGATAAGGGCTTTATTTTTTTTTTTTTCTGCTAGAGAATGTGTGGGCAGGAAAACATCCAATCTGTCAAACTCTTCATGACTAATAAATATTAACTGCTTCAAGTATTCTAATTATCTCGATTTCTTAAATTCTGTAGCCAACTACTTAAATATTTAACCATCTGCCAAAAAGCACTCTTGGAGGTTTATTCTACAACATAGAGGCAATGTTGTTGAAAATGGAAACTTTTAATATAGTGTCTAGATGAATATGACATTGATGTTTTGCTTCAGTTGATGAGGATAGTGTTTAACATTTTGTCAGGGTTTCCACATAACGACAATCCCATTCTCCTTTAAAAGTTCCTCCATTTGAACATGCCTAAAGATCAAACTGGCACAGAAAGGTTTAAAAACTCCCTGTTTAGGGTATTGAACAGTTAGTTAACCCATGTTGAACACAATGGACTCAGCCACAGGATATGCCTATTGCCTCTTCTATGTGATGCAACAACCAAACACAGTAGGATGCACACAGAGCAGCAATAATGATACTCATTTTCAATTCAAGCTTAGCAAAGCAGATGAATACCAGCTGGGCTCCCAACTCGTGGTCTTCTCACTTTCACTTTCTTTTGCATTCTTTCCTTCTCTTGATCTGGCAATGTCTGTAAGACTGATGCCTTGGGGGGGAAAAAAGGAGAGAGAGAGACTTTGAAATCACAGGCAGCAAGCAGGAACAATCCAGACAGCAGGTGATATTTCAAAGCTTCAGGTCAAGATGAGTCATCAAGCCCTGAGGCCTTATATTGCTTCAGAACCCCAGAAGTCTTCTGAATTCCAGAAGCTTCCTGACCTCTTTAAAGGTAATAATGAATAATCAATACTGTATTTGATCCCTTACATA
>NW_020957407.1:50626-51844 GCF_003031625.1 Empidonax traillii | reverse complement strand
TTTTTTTTTTTTTTTTTTTTTTTTTTTTTTTTTTTTTTTTTTTTTTTTTTTTTTTTTTTTTTTTTTTTTTTTTTTTTTTTTTTTTTTTTTTTTTTTTTTTTTTTTTTTTTTTTTTTTTTTTTTTTTTTTTTTTTTTTTTTTTTTTTTTTTTTTTTTTTTTTTTTTTTTTTTTTTTTTTTTTTTTCCTGATGAAAGCTCTGAAATGCTCATTTTATTAGTTAGAATCCTGGGATGCCTGCCACGTTGGGTAATGTTTCAATCTGAATTACATGTGGGACTTGCATGTCTTCCTTGTTGTCTGGGTTGGGATATGAACATCTTTATTGGTTTGTATAACAGTTGTCTCTTGTACATAATGAGGTGCTAAGAGAAACGGTACGTACAGCCTTGGGTCTGGAACTTCAGACTATGATATATCCACTAACAGTGTACCAAGAGTGTTTTACAACACAAAATCTCTAGTATTGATCCATACATGGACTTCATGGCATCCCTGCCATTAGCAAAGTCCATTAGTGCAGTGCTGGCTCTGGTTGTGTGTTGTATTAACAGCTGAAAGCTCTTCATTCAGTGAAGAGTCAGAGCAGCTTTGCTTCTTATCATTTTTGGCTGAGAACAAGGACTGAATGATGCTTCACAAACAGTGGCTTCACAGGTTCTCCAGAAGAGGAGTCCTGCTTTTATCATCTTTAATGAGACTAACAGTTCTGTGCTCTGCTTATGAGGTACAGCAATTACTTGCACGTGACTTTCTTAATTTTTATTCATTGTGCTTGGAACTCCCTAGGTGAAAATTAGAATGTACTGTTATAACTCTTGTACACATTTCTAATTTCAAATCAAGAGAGAACAGTCTTCTAAGATGATCAGAAACCTGCTGTTTTCTTAAGTCTTGGGGACAGAAGAGCTGACACCTACTCTGGTGGAGTTCTCTTAAATCAATTTTCAAGTACACTCTGCTCTCCCAGTCCTACCTCTCCCTTGAGTGAAGTTTGCATCCATATTGCTACTAGAAGCAAATATGTGTGGAGGAAGGTATTACATGGCGAGAAACTATAGCACAGGAACAGTCCTAATGTTGGACCAAAGCTCTTTGTAGCTGGGGATATGTACAATGACTTCACTGAGTTGCCAGTCTGGCACTGTTAGCTTCAACCTATTTGTGCTTTTCAGCTCCTGTTCAACGACAAAGGCTTCATAGCTGTTAGCACTCTTCAC
>NW_020957407.1:18812-48279 GCF_003031625.1 Empidonax traillii | reverse complement strand
TACATGGCGAGAAACTATAGCACAGGAACAGTCCTAATGTTGGACCAAAGCTCTTTGTAGCTGGGGATATGTACAATGACTTCACTGAGTTGCCAGTCTGGCACTGTTAGCTTCAACCTATTTGTGCTTTTCAGCTCCTGTTCAACGACAAAGGCTTCATAGCTGTTAGCACTCTTCACTGACTGTGCTGTATTCTTAGCTTTACTTTAGCCTTGCTCTTTTCAGTCATTTGACTCCAATACTATTCTTTCCCTCTAGACAAAACTGGTTGGATCTTTTGTGAGTATCCCAATTCAATCGCATCTTCTAAAGGGCTATCTTCCTGAAGGATAGGTGTGCAAGAAAAAAAAGAACATCATAATCATAGAAACAGAATTATGACAGAAGAAGAATGAAATGTAAAGTTTTGTGTGTGTGTGTTTTTGTTTGTTTGTTTGGGTGTGGGGTTTTTTGTTTGTTTGGGGGGGGTTTTTTTGTTTGTTTTGTTTTGGGTTTTGGGGTTTTTTTTTACATTTCTAACATCTAAGCTACTAAAATAATCAAGTGTTAGCTCTCTCCTATTTCTGAATATGCTAGTTTCTTCTTGCTTTTCAGTAAATTGTGGTATTCACTATCAGGTTTTATGTGTGTTTATGCATAGATATATATGTATGTATGTATTTGGGGGGGGTGGGATGTCTGTATCTATACAAGGAGGAGGGGATATATAGAGAGATATATGCCACGATTTGCTTTAAGGTAAATTTATAGTTTTGTGGATAGCTGAAGAAATAAATATAGGGAAACTAAAGAGAGAGATTTTAATGATTGTATAAGACAGCAAGAAAGGAGCTTGTATTGTCTTTCTATTTCAAAGAAAATTCCATGACTAGGCATCTAATAAACTCTTGAAAGTTGAGACACCAAAGTGGTGGAATGCATTGACAGTGAATGCAATCCTCTTTCAACTGGTGATAGATTTTCTGTAGATGGTATCAGTAGGCATAGCAGAAATGAGATGCAGTGTATTCCTTCCCTGGAAGAAAGCTGCAGCTTCTGACTTCTGTGACTGGAATTTTCCACTCTCTTTTTCTTTCTTTGTTAGATAGTTTGGTTATGCTATCAACTTCATGATAGCTTTTGTTTAGGATTGGTTTCACCTCCTCCTCCTTCCATTTTCCCTCCATCTCCCCAAGACCCCAGTATTTCCTTTCATGTTTTGGCTGAAAGTAAATGCAAGTTTCTGACTGCCATGTATAACCAAAACAAAACTTCATATAAATGTTAAACAAAAATCCCAGAAGATTCAGTCATGCCTTGTGGGCTTGTCAAATTAGTAACAGTGTGCTTGTTTTCCTGCATGTGGCAACCACAGGGACAGCAGTCTGGTACCAAAACATCCAGGAAGGTTTAAATTAGCTGAAATGCTGGTTGAGCTGTGGCAAGGCAGTACTCAGCACACATGAGTACAAGCTGTACCTTTTCTTGTAGGTTTGCTGAGCTCTTTGCTGACACAGCTATGGTTGGCTCACAGATGAGTGAAATCTAGCTTGGGGGACGTATGAGTTTGCACTGCACAGCAACCACCGTATGGCTGCAATTTAGACATAACTTTGACGATTATCAGTAAGCTTGCATTGAAAGGCCTTGCTGTTCTCCCATCTCCAAGGGAAGGAAAGGTCACAAAAGTGGGAGCATCTTGGCCTGTGGCCAGGGAGGGTGTATACTGCAGTCCTTTACAAGCAAGCGTGCTCATAGAGCCCATTTACAGTCTCTCTAAGTTCAGATTCAAGGCCTCATCTACTGTCCACTAAAGACTTTCACTTACTAAGTGGGCAGATTGAACAGCCCGAGAAGCCAGAGTCTGCAAGCAAATAGTTCTTTTTCATGGATAATGCCTTTGATTTCAATACTTACATCCTAAGTCACTATTTGACCATTTACAGGCTCTGATCCAGATGGTTCTACCTGGCTTGAAGGACTCTTTCACAAGAAGTGGCCTTTCCCTTCTCTGTGATTAACTGTCAAAAAACATATCAGGCTTTTCTTCCGTGTTACCTAGTCATCTCTCTAAAATCCTGTTTAGACTTAAACAATTATAAGCAAGGTACTGATTTTCAGTAAATAAACTGCATTTTATAAGAATAGGGATAAAATAGTTAAAAAAGTAAACCAGAGTCCATTCCAATCCTTTACATTTTGAAAACATTGATGAAATTAGTTTTTCACTGTTTTTTCCAGCACTACTTTCAAGCTTCCTTCCCACGCTGTTGTGCAAGTTACTTGCAGAGTACTCAGGGATACAAATCTTCACCAAGCCTGACTCCTAGTACGTCTGACAAATGCTCATGCTGTGAAAGAAGAGGCATTCTGCTACCCTGGATTGAGCAGGCTGTCAGATATCCCCAGAGAAGCTACAATGAAAAGAAATTTCCAAACTTTGTTTAAAGTGAGGGCTGGTAATCAAGGCCTTGATGCTCTCATTAGAGAGGGGAGGAACCATTTAACGTCGGGAAGCTGCAGTATATGAAAGTCATGAAATTGAAATGAGCGCATCTTTTGCCAGCTGGTTTCACACCCCCAGTTGGCAATCCACAAAGGTTTAGAGGGGGAATTAAATCCATTTTTCAACAGAAATAACTATTTTTGTGATTATCATATAGATTCCGCGAGCTACACTTTGGTCCTATCAAGACAGGCAGGCAGCTGCATGAGAGGTGGAAAGAGAGAAAATGATAAAGACGAAATCACCACCAACAGCTACCACGGGCAGGGAAGGCAGCGTTGGATCCCAGCCACAATACTTTTGCAGCCTGGTTTGAATGGGCCTGGTGGGATGCCGTAATGTAACCTACACTGAACAAGGTATGTGGAAAGCTCTCTGACGTGGGGCTCTATTTCAGTGAAAAAAATACAGATTTCTTCCAGGCTTTAACTGTTTTTATTTTACTTGTTTTGCCCTTGGGGCTAAGATTGCCTTCAATAAAATGAGATTAAAAAGGTAGAGTGAAATAACGCTCTGAACCAGATTCAAATGAGAAGAGCTTGGAGAAGAAAGGGGTTTTCTCAGCGTCAGTCTTTAAACCAGCTGAAAGACCTGAAATGAATGATGACTGAAGTTTCTTACCACTGTATGAGGTACAACTCTGCTCTTATTTGTCGGTTTTGTTTTCCCCCAAAAATGATAGGCCTTCTAAGTCCATTAAGTATTATTAGTGTGAAGGTGATTTTGGTCAGGAGATTTCTGCCTTTACTTCTGAACTCGGCTCCCACGTTTATCAGCTCTGGGCATAATCTTACCCTCCAAACACAACTGAGTTTCCAGCTGAAGAACAAATCTCTTTTGTGTATCAAAGGTAAGGACCAAGTCCTCAGCTGTGAAGTGCAGGAGTATAAACCCTTTCTGGAAACTGGACTTTTGTTGTTTGGTGTATCTTCCTAGCCAACATTTGTGGTGCCTGTTTTTGATGGCAATTTCCCCAAACCCTTCTGGATTGCTGGAAATTCATCCCTGTGCAAAGAGCATGGGTATCTCTTGTAGCCTGAATTTATGTCCCGTTGTGATTATTTGAGAAGTGCCTGTGAGCCTTATAGGGACTTGGTCATGCAGTGAGCTAAAGATTAGCTTCTATTTATTGCAAAGGACCAGAAAATGTCATAGCCAAACATCAGTGGCAGGGAAGCAAAGAATAGCCAATTGTGGCACTCTAGCTACCTCACCACTGGTCTGACTTGAGTGCTCAGAGTGGTTTTGGCTACACACACAGGTGGGAAATCAGTGTTTGTCCTTGTTAAAACAGGAAAAAGGGAGGCTGAGAACAAAAAAAAATAAAATAAGTGCCCTATTTGAGCTCTCTTAAGAAATGCAATAATTTAGTCAGCAAAAAGTGGGTAGGACTATCTATAAACTCCAGGCATTAGTTTAGTGGTTAATAAATATTAGGGAGAAAAAAAATCTTATAAATGGCATGTCCATTCTTGAAAGCTTAGTAGCAAGATGCCCCTGCAACCACCCCTGTGTGTTTTTCTCAAAAGATCCCACCTGTGAATATTTGTTTTATTGTAAAATAGAAATAAAAATGGACAGGTTATGGCTTTGGAGTCGGGATTTAGAGACATCTTTTTAATTCTAGCTAGACTCTAGAAGAGTCCTAGTTAGCCTAGTTAAACTAGTTGGACTCTAGTAGATGCCATTGATTTATCCAGCAAAAATGAAGAGAAATACCCACACTCTCTTGTTGGTTTGCCAGTTATTGAATACTATACAAAAACTACAGATCAGTAGTATGCAACCTCTTCAGAACCCATGTGTCATTCTGACAACTTTCCAGGACCAAGGGGGGCAGACATAATCTGCATACATATTAACATAAATTTACATAGGAATTGAATCAGAGATTAATGTGTGCAGTTGTTATTATTGTGTATTTACAATAAACTTCACTGTAAGTGTTGACAGCACTCCACAAAACAGAGAGGAAGACAAAACGTTCTTTGAGAGTCAAAGAGTAAATGAAGCACCGTTTTCCTGCTAATGATTACTCATGACTTCCCAAAAATTCCATGTGGCCGAAGGAATTGAGGAATGCAGCTTTGAGGCTCTCAGGTGGCAATTGCACTTGCACGAATGGCAAAATAAATCTGATTTTCCACAGATATGAACGTGCTGTGATCTGGGGTTGGAGAGAGTGATTTTTTTCAGGGACAGAGATAAGGATTCTGAAACTTCTGCATCCTCCTCCAAAATTGTATCTCAACACTTACTTTTTTACTGATCTACCTGAGTTCCACCTCCCTGAGAGCTGTGCTACAGGAGGAAAGTTTTCACTTTATCTTATGTTTCTGCCTACTTGCTGATTAACTGTTTACCCACTGGAGCTGGCACTTATGAGTCAGAGGTGAGACCTAAGCCTGTGCTGGAGGAGGGGCTGCAACACTGCTCCAGATTCAAGGGCAAGACAGGGAAAATTTACAATCTCCTGATATGGAAAAGTCAGTGGATCAAAGTAGGGTTACAAGTAGGATTCTTTTATTCCCAAAGAAAGGACTGTCTCTCAAAAGACTTTTAAATAGATGTGCTTTTGATGTGGAGCAGAAGGAAAAAAATATTCTAAGATTGATTTTTTTTCCCCAAAACAATAATCTGCAATGGGCATTGACATTTAATAAAATGGCCTGTAGCATCCCCAGCCATAGAAGATCCTGGGAAAACCTCCAAACTGCCAACACAATTGCTGGATAAGCCAGCCTAATGGACCCAGGGGGCACTGCCAGAAGAAATATCCCCTTTAACTTTCAACCATGGTGATGCTGTGCATTCATTAGCAAAGAGGTGGAAGAACAGCACGATGTGCTTGGACAAATTGTTGAGTATACTTGTTTAGATCGTGGCATTAACCATTGTTTAGACCATTACACTTAATGCCTTTTCTCTTTAGAAATTACAGAATAATAAGGGAAAGGATGTATGTGTCCAGCACAGGTCTCTGTACGATGTTTTTTTGGGATTATGTTGTTCAGGATAGGGAGGAAAATTAATGAAACCTTAAAACTATATACCTGTCAGTTTGGATAAATCTGATTTGGACCTAGGGTTGAATGTGGCAGCTCAGGAAATAATTATTTAGAACTAAGTGGATCCCAGCAATGGTTTGAGGGCCAGATGTAGTAGAAGTATTAAACAGTGTAAGCCCCTGCAACCTTCATGGGAAATGTACCACTGTGGGAGCCTGGTGTTGTTCAGAACATCTTTTGGTAGTTCTGACCTCTGTTAGGACGTTTGGAATGAGAGAAAAGTGACTGTGAATTGGGACTCATAGTCCCAAGTGGTTTGCCATGGCAGATTAACTAATCACCCTGCATCAGCTACTGCTTGCACGTGAGCTCTTAGCTTGTGGCGAGTATGAAGTAATGAAATTTGTCCTAATTTCCAAGTTATCTCTGTGAGCCTAGATATGAAGAGGAGAGAGGAACAATGGCCTTTTTAGATATTTCTCCAGTGGGCCCAACTTCAGGCTGTAACTGCACCTAGAGGAATAGGAGATCAATATGGTAGCACGTCTCTTTGTTAAGGTTTGCTGGGCTGTTGAATTTAAAAACTCATCTTTTATACTGTATGAGTCACTTTCCTATTGATACTCTAAAAGAGGAGAATGAAACAATCCTTTTGCAAATCTTGGGACAATTATTGGCCATCCTAAAGCATGTTCATGCTTTGTGTCTGAACAATAAATCATAAATAATATTATCCCTGTGAATGAGAGTAACTCAACTCAGGACTTTTGCTTGCAAATCATCTCATACGTTATTCAGCCAGTTCCAACTTTGTTGACTTGCTGAAGAGAATCTGAGTCATAAATTGATTTGTCCCAAATTGGGCCAGTGACAGAGTAGTTTATAAAAGGACTTTTACTTCAGAGCCCCATGTCCTATCCCCTGCTGCAACAAATTTAATTTTTTTTTATGTAGTATGAGATAAATACAAAAGACTGGGAAAGCTTTGGTTTGAAATACACTCTATTTTGGTTTGGAATTACCACTAGCCTAGTGGTTAGACACATTTCCTGGGAGAGGCAAACTGAGTCCTCTGGTTTAACTCAGACAGAAGAGGGAGCTGAAACTAATTTCCAGCCTCCCAAGGGACAGATTCAGCTGCAAATAGACAAGAAGGTGGTCATGTTCCCTCCAGGTGCTTTCTGTGAGGCACCCACCGAGGAGACAAGTTCCGGGAACATGAACATGGGGCAGAGTTTGTGCAAGTGCAGATACAAGCATCAAGCTTCTGAGAGCCAGTGTATCACGTCTCCAGCATCAAAAATGTAAGGTAATTCCATCATGTAACATTGAGCATCTGTAAACTTAGTTGATCAAATGGGGAGGAGTCTGGAAGATCTAGGTTTTAATTCAAGTGCCTAACATGGCAGCCTGTTACTTTAGCCTATTTAGGAGCTTGGGATCATGTGGTTTTGTGTTTACTATAATCTTTCCAGCTCTTTCCCCAGTTTGCTATTTTGAGCTAACTTCAGTACCCACAGAGGTCTCCATGACCCATCCACCGGCTGCTGAGTTTGCTGTGAGACTAACTGCAACTCTGAGCCTGGTTTTCCCTCCCATCTGGCAGCAAAAATGAAGTGCTGCTGACTGAATGACCAGTGATTCTCTTGGAAGCAGAGCTATACAAGCAGCAACAGCCAACTCTGTCACCATTTGTGAGGATTTGTAGCTTGGGCCCTGAGACATCTGGCTGAGATATTTACGCAGTCCCGTATTGCTCTCACTGAGGCTCTGTGTTCACATCTGGAGTCTAGACTGAGTGACTCTACGGGTTGCTCTCGGAGCCTCCCAACAGCTCATGTCCCCCTTGTTCTCTGGCTTTGTCTTTTCATTGCTCTATTGGTTTGTTTATTTAATTGTTGTAGGTGCTTCTACCTCACCTCCTGTCAGTGCTACTTGAGAGCTTCAGGGAGGAGTGGCAGCGACTGAAAGAGGCCGGGTAAAAGCAGGCAGGATGGGCAGGGGAAAGAGACTGTGTTGTGGCAAGGCTTCAAACGCGTGGTTATGGTGATGGGGGATGCCTCGTGCTTGATTGTGCTGTTTCTTCTGAGTTCTACAGCTGTGATTGTGGGAAATGACAGTGCTCAGCTGCACGGTTTGCATTCAGCACATGACAAGAAGCAGGGATTTCTGTAAACTCTTAGAGGTGGCCATGTGGTTGATTCAGGCAGGGAGCTGAGCCGCCCACTATCCTGGGTTAGATCCATCAGGGAGCTGCAGGTACCATCTGAATCATCAGAGAGCAGTTCTGTCTCAAGTTGGTTGGAGTTGGTCCTCGTTCATTTTCTCACCTTGAGGGTGAGGTGCAAGGGGTCAAAGCCTAAAACAGGACACAGTGGTTAATATTCAGTAGCCTCAATGTTATGATCTGATGTATCTGCAACATTGTCAGAGGGAGGGTAGATGCACCACAGGTCTTGTGGGAGAGACTTAGGAATTTAAAAGAGACATTAAGGTTTAGGAAATCAATCCCTTCAGTTAGTCAGATGTTCTGTCTGTGTTTAGTTAGGTATCATTTTGAACGTGGGATGCTAATAACTTTAGTCCCATGCTGGTGATGTACTTTGACAACAGGTGAACTCCTGCTTGATATGACACTGTCCCTGGCAGTATTGGCAGTTGCTGTTGCTGCCTGTGCTGGGAGAAAATCTTCTGAAATGTTGCTGGCCTTATTCTCAGCCTCACTTAATCTCTTTCCCTTGGGCCTTTAGTCTGTTAGTTCCACTCACTCCTCTCTCTGTCCCATATTCTCCTTGCAACAGTTTTCCTTTGTTTTAGATTTCCTGGTTGCCTAAGAACCCTGTCTGCCACTACCGAAGAAATACTGCTACGGTGTCAAGGGCTAAGTAATGCTGACAACAGTGGGGTTATGACCTGGAAATGTAGTGGAGAAACTGAATGGGCTAATATGGGCTAATATAGATGTCTGTAGTGCTTGAAAAGATGGGTACTGCGGATTTACCTGTTTGTATATGTTATATAGATAAGCCAGAATCTACATTCAGAGGATACCACAAACTCTAGAAATTCAGGCACTGAAATGTAGTTCAAGTCACCCTTTAAAGGAGGGTAAAAAGAGATTTCACATATTGTCTGTGCACTGAAAGCACCCAGCAACAGCATGATGGCAGTTCTAAGTAAAGGGCCTTAATCAGAGTATATAAAAAGACTGGAATGATGTTTGAACAACATGTCCGGCTCCCAAGCATTGTCTCTTTCCTGCTATCAATGACACCCATTGTGCAATAACAACGTTTGCACAGAGATATGTCCTCTTTTGTGCACGGAGAATATATTGAAGCAGCCATAGGGTTGCACTAGCCTTAGCTAGAAAAGTCTCCAGGGGCCTGTCTGCCAGTTGCTGACTGATGCAGAGCTCCTGCTGCTGATAATAGGGTACATGTGCTGGTGTTGAGCTGAACTAGGCAATCTGGGGCACAGTCAGATGTGCTCAACAAGGATCAAGTTCAAACCTGTTTAAGAAGTTAGTTCCCGTCAGCGGTGATTTAAGCTAAGTAGCTTTGCTGTGTATTGGAAACATGGAATGCTCACACAGCTACTTCATCTTGGCTGTCACAGTGGTGATTTCAATACAGCCAGGGGAGTCAGAAAGACAATGAACAGCTGAGATCTGTGCCGTCCTAAATCATGCAGACACAAGGTGCTAAAGATGTATTTCCATTAAATGTTTGCCTGCTTGCATGTACCGGAATTATGCTACATACTTCACTTTCTGAGTAGTTGAAATCAAGAGATGCAGACTTTTTTTACGATGTAGATCATTGTTCTGTGCTGAAAATGGCTATTGTCAGTTGAATGTTGCCTAATGCAAAATATTAGTGTAGGTGAGGCTAGAAAATGCAGATTTTTGCCATAGAGACTAACATATCATCATTGGAGAGCAAACATAAATGCCCCCCGCTCTACTAAATGCTCTCACCGGAGAGGAAATTAAAAAATGATCACTGCAATGTTCAAGAAACATAAATACACTATTAATTAGGCAAATGAACATTGGAAATGACATTTGTGTTAATGTCATATAAATTTATCATCAGCTGTGATCCTTCTAGGGATATCTCACGTGTGCTGAGGAGGACATACCATGATGTGAATAGTTCACACCATCCAGTATCACAGAGATTGGCTATGTTGTTTTCCAGGCTTAGAAGCCAGAGTTGGCCTTGTATCAGAACAGTCACACTGAGAAGCTGAACATCGCTCCTCTGTGTTTCCCCAAATTATTCAGTTCCTTCATCAGAAGAGTGTCCATTGCACAGTAGGAAATGCAACTGAAGATATTTCTCATGATTATCACCTTCTGGAAGTAATAATTCGATGTTCATTCTGATGGAGAAACTGAGTTTCAGAGCAGCAGTTCTGCTGTAGTTATTCAGCTTTTTCCTGTGACAGGCCCAGTGAGGGCACCTTCACGTAGATCCACAAAAGTCTTTGAGCCCCAGGTAGGCCCTTGAGCTATAAGTAAAACCCAGTGTTGAGATTCCAACTGGTTGTGTAAACAGGCATTTAGATATTATTAAAAAAAAAAAAAAAAAAAAAAGAGGCACGGTAATTAAGTACCTTTCTTCTTTCTTGGTACTATGGATGAATTTGGACAAACTGTGATTGAAACACAGATTACTTCTTCCTGGAGTAAATTCTTCTGTCTACTAAACACTTTATTTTATAATGAAATGGCAGTTGAATAAATACAAGGAAAATGGTTTCAAACTTGTTACCCTGGCAAGGATCCCACTGACCACAATAGTATTTTACCTTTGCATGGATTAAGAGAACAGCAGGATCTGAACAGCTAGCCACTTGGTTGTGTTGTTGGTGTTTCTAAACCTATAACAAGGCAGTGCTGAATGCAAGTATCTTGTAATCTGAATACAGAGATCTTATAGCATCACTCAAGGCCTCTTGAAGGCAATGCATACAACATATGAATGGAAGCTGTAATCTATAATACCACAAATCCTTTATGAGGATTATCTCTCTTATCTGACATCACAGAATTACATGTAATATAGACACATAAATGGCTTAGTTACAGAAAGATCCCTTGGAAAAGGTAGCAGAGAGGAAATTTTGTTTGTTTCTAAGCTGGAGAGAAGAGGGAAAACTGCAAATGACAAGCATATCAGAGATAAAGTTCTGTTTAGGTTCACTGCAGGTCTTGCTCACTTGGAAGAATTAGCTGAGGGAACTGAGTCCCTGCTGTCTTGCGCTGCATGTAGTCATTTACAGCCATGCAAAGGGTGGCCTGTGCCTCTATTTCCCTTTAGCTAAGTTCAACCAGTCTGCATGAGTGTCAGGGGCTATGGAATATTTAAAACAATCAGTGATTAAACCCTGTAGCTCCACACTGGCCAAACAAAAGCCTTAGATTTTAATAACTATAGCTCAGTATAGGATTGCTTGACTAATGAGGCTCAATTGCATACCTAAAGATACCTAAACTCACTGCAGAGCCAGCCTAGATTAATCTTTGGTACTTCTCTCATACTGCTTTCACTTATTTTTCTTTATAGGACCCCACTGGTTTCCCTAAAGACAAAACTTAATCATTAAAAATGATGCAGTTTCCCTGCAGTCTGTGACTTTCCCTGTAACTCCCACCTATCTTGTCTCTTTTTCTATCCAGGTTTATGAGATTCTAATCTAGCATTGAACACTTGCTCTAATTACCTCATTCCCCTCTTTTTCATACCTGCCTATCCCCCTATTTTAATTCTTAAAATCTTTCACTGGATTTTTTTTTTTTTTAATTAATAGTAAAGAAGATTTTGGTATTCCCTTCTTAGAAATACTTATCAGCATCCCTTCCCTCTCCACTTACCAGCCAATTACCAACTCTTTCCTTCCTTTCATGTCTAATTACATCTCTAACAGTACTGAATGTGCTATTTATTGTCTATAAGCCAATGTTAGAGGGGCTGTCTTAGACCCCCTCCAATCCAGCCTCTACACTTCTCATTCATCTCAAACCACTCTCACCAAGCTCTCTAAAAATATGATGACAAAAGAAAAGAAGGGAAAGGACATGTTGGCATACCTTGTTGTTGTAAATACAAATCTTGTATTCTCCTGTTTTAGGAACTGATTAAAATCCCTCTAAAATTAATGAAGTCTTCCGATTGATGTAATGATCCCTAGACAAGGACCAGCAAAATCTTACATTATGTGAGTCAGAGTTCAAGAAGGAATTCCAGTATTTTCATTCATAGATGGCTCATTTCCTGTAGCTTTCACACTGTCCTTTCCACTCGACTGACCTCTGTCTGATCGTATACAATCTCTTTTATATTCCCTCTTACAGGATAAGTAGTTGGATGTGCACAGAAGAATGTTCCATTTTCTGAAAGAATTTCTTGGATTCCCTGAAGAGATTAGTTCAAAATTTTAATTAGGGGCATTGGCAGAGTTCCCAAATGCTGGTATATTAGGCTGTGGTTTTAATTTTCATCACCCGTTTTGGTTCCTATACAATGCATAGGATTTCTGATGAGTAGTTTACTTGAAATGATGCATGTTTTGTTCCTCCGGTTTTTGTTCATCCCATTAATACAGATGAGTCATGATTGGCAGCACTGTCTTGTTTTTTCCTTCCAAAGACTGGGGAGATTGCCCAATATTCTGAGGACAATTGTCCAAAAGATGTCAAAGTTTGAAGTGACCAGTAAAAGTTCCACTAAAACTCTGGAAGGCATACAGGATGCAAGTGTCATTAATTAAGCTCTAAAAACCTACAGTGCTGTGGGAACCTGGCATAAAATACACAAGCTGAACTTTGTTTGCAACTTCCTTCTATTTAGGAATTCATTAAAGGGCTGAAGCATTTGCAGAGATTTCAGGACCCAGTGCTAGAATGGCTAATTGCTGGCTCAGTCTTTTGTATACATGCAGCACATAAAAGGACTGTGATCAAAGAATGCAGGTGCTGCTGAGGGCAATGAGAATGCAAGTATGGTGATTGCTTGCCGGATACAATATATAACGTTTCATTTAGCTGCGCTTTGCTTTGCCCCGTGATAGGATTTTGTAGGAATTGCTGAATGATTTTGACTGAAGTGATTTAGCAAATGCATTGTTTAAGCAAAACTAAAAGTTTATACTTCTGCTTTCATCTTCCTCCTGGTTTTGCCTCTTCTAGCACCTGAGGGAAACATACCCCCTACTGTAGATCTTATATGAAGGCTTTAGTAAATTTAAGTTAGTTTCATCTTCTTCAGTATGTTAGACGTGGCTATCACAGTTAATTTTTGCTGGACCCGTGATCTTGTGGTGGGGGAAAGTGAAGTTACACAGTACAGCTTAGCTTACATATCTTCACAGTGAGAGTGAAAAAAGTCACAAATAATTTTATGGCTATATTTACCACATCTAGATTTTCTTTGGTTCCCTCTCTGTTCTCATCTTGCCAATCTTTTCATATATTGCTCTCATCAAATAGCAAAGAGAAGTCTATTGTGAAGCTTTCTCCTTTTTTAACAACCACCCTATTTGATCACCTCCCAAAAATAGCACAAGCCATATGAAACAAGTGGAGCTGTGGACCCTGTCTTGGAGAGCATGCATGAGTAATTAAATAATATGTCCTTCTGTCACCATTTTTGCAGGGAGGGGGATTAAAATCTGTGTTCACAGGCTGAGAGCAGGTGTCTGTGATGAGATCCCATGCTGTGACATGGATGCAGCACACTCTTACATGAAAAACCCTGGCTGATGAAATGACCACAGGAAGACAACATGGAACCCTCCCAGCACAATCACAAGAAGCTTAATTAAGATCTGCAGTTAATTTTAAAGTGAGTGTGTGCCTGTTTTAGAAGAGCATTAAGAAAACTGAAAGCATGGCATTTGTTTAAATGATATTCTGGTCTTTCTGGCATTCCTTAAGCAAACTGTCTTGCTTCTTTCATGGTCAAATGATACGGTGACTCAGAAGTGAACGCACACATGCTTATGTAGATGGGATTTAGTAACTTGTCCAGTGTGGGTTTAGAGGTTTTTTTTTTCTTAGTTGTGGACATTTTTTTTTCTTTGGCAGAAGACATCACTGAAACCATAGTTTCTGCAGTTATTCTGGACACAGTTGTTTTAGTTGCAATTGTATGACTGAAAGCATACAGAGACTACAAATTCCCTATAATCTTGTTAGAGTTTTCATTAGAGGAGGTAAAAAAATAATTGGCAAGACTCAGAGAAAGGATTAATGTTTGTGTTAGAAAGATTTTAAAAAAAAGAAAAAAACAAAAGTCACTAGTAGTGATGGCAACAGTACTTTGCCTTGTCTTACTGTGCTTTTTCATTACAGAACTTCAAATGCTTTCCTGATTTCTGTGTAGCAACTTGAGAAATTCTTTACACATGTATGACTGTCATTTTTACAATAGTGGTAAAGCAGAGTTTTGAAAAGTGAAGCCATTTGCTCTGACAATGCAGCAAGTCAGTAGTGAAACTGAAAAGACAAAAGAATCCAAGGCCATCTTAATGCAGAATATGGGGTGAAAAACTGTAAAGTAGCTATATATGGATTGATAGAATGATAAAGAAAAGCTTAAAACTTCATAGACACCTTTGCTTCTCTCAATAGAATAATTCAATCTTTCTTTCTGGTCTTTTTTTTTTTTTTTTTTTTTTTTTTTTTTTTTTTTTTTTTTTTAGTTCTTACTTTTACCTCAGTACAGGCAAGGTCTTTCTCAAACATGAAAGAAGACTCTGTCTGAGAAATTCATTAGCCAAATTAGACATAAAATAATGAGGGGATGAGAAGGAGGCAGCAAGGACTAGGGGTGGGAGGGAAAATGTGGACGAGGATAGCTAGAGACAGTTCTCTGCTAGGGTAGCTGATTGAAACAATGGTACAGTACCTTGACTAATGTAGAGCTAATTAAAACTGTATAGGACAAAGCACTTCTAAATACACTACAGGGATCAATCTTTCTATGGTAAATCCATCCCCAGTGAAATTTCATTGACTTCAATGGGTTCTCTTCTGGGATGAATTTGGCCTGATAACTTAATAAGTCTTTCCTGTCTTTAATTTCTAAGGATCTTTTGTCGGAAGCATGGCAAGGAACTTCAGTTTGAATTTCAAAAGTGCTGAACACCCAAAACCCCTACCAAGGTCTCTGAGAATTACACGTACTCAATACCACTGCGAATTAAAGCTGAGTGAACTGTTTCATGTTTGCTGTGAGTTTGCCTGCCATGCCATGCCATGCCATCACATCTGCAAAACTTTCTATGCATAGGTACAATACCTAACACAATGCAATACCGAGCTTAGCAAAGGCCTCTAGGCACTAAAATAATAAAATTAATTACTAAACCCAAAATAAATTATAAATTCACCATATCTGTATTTGTAGGGCAACGGAGAATATGTATTTGGGCTCGTTATGCGTAGATGGGCATGCTCTTGTTACCCAGTTTCCAACTGAATGCCTGTGGTCTGATTTGTCAGATAAATCATACCCAATGTGTTCATAGTTTCTGTGAACTTAGAAAATATGTCAGTTTATTACTCTCAAAACCACACTGAGAAACAGCAAAAAATAGATGAATGCATCTTACAGTGGAAGTTGCAGCTGGCATCTCTGAGGTGTCCAGGACTATCAAGTAAAAACCACATAAGGTTTTTTTTTTTTTTTTTAAAGTTCAGGTGAAACAGAGAACATGCTTTTTGGAACATTTTGCATTTTACAGCACTACTATTGTAAAGTCTCCTCTGCTTTGGCTTCCACTTCAGTAAAGATGTACATCATCTAGATAATGGTAGTGTTTTAATAGCATGCTTTTTTCTCATTTAACTTTTTGGGTTTATCTGAGAAAAAAACCAAGCAAACAAGTTTCCAACAACAGAAAACCCCACCATTTAGTGAGTAGTATTTTGGTTTTATTCTGAAGGCTGGCTCTGAGAGGAGGATTACTAGTTTATCTCTGTTACTTCAAAAAACAGATCTGTTTGATTACCCAAATGTTTGGTTTTTAAAAGGGCAGCTCATGGGGATCTTAAAGAAATCCACAGTGCAACAGGGAAGGAATATAGTAGACTATTTTGGAAAAAAAATACAATGAGGGGAAAACATAACATACAATACATTTGGTGTGAACTTTTCCCAGAAGATTGCTTGAGCCTCACAGTTCCCTTACAACCAAAGTACAGCGATGCTGGGCAGCCTGCCAGAGCTTGTTATTGTAGTACTGTGTGAGCCAGTTCCCTGGTGAAGAAAGAGAAGGAGAGAGAGAGAGAGAGAGACTTTTCTTTGCCTTTCATAAGTGTCCCATACTTTCCTCTCTGCTTTCTCTGAACCAGCCTCCTGTTCTTTACATCAAGGTGCTCTGGTACACGCTACACTGTGCAGATGTCATGCTACTAGTTTCGCATGTGGTACTTTCACAGTTCAAGAGGACTGACACAGGGCTGTATCGCCTCACTGCGCTGGAGGTTTCAGATGACAGCTCTGCCTGACAGTCTAACAGTACAGCACCCTGCGATATGCGTAGTGAGGATGAGTAACACCTTGTCCTCACAACAGAAGTATCTGGGAAGCGAAGCATTCTTAGGAGTGGGTGCCAGGCTAAGTTGCATGTCTACACTGAATTTTGCAGTCAGATGTGAGCCAGGATAGCTTGGGCTTAATACCGTGCTACAGATGCCAGTGAGGCATCTCTGAGTTGTTCAGAGCACTGGCAGACCTCCTTCATGTCAGCTTAAAAAACAGTGCACTGATATAGATGAGTTAAAGGCTCACAGTCTGGCCCTGAATGTATAGCAAAACTGAGTATGGAGGAAGGAGGCCTCCCACGTTCTTGTGTCTATATTCTACCTGGAAATTCATCCAAGAACACTTCAAAATCAGCAAACATGACATGGGGTTGTTTTTATTCCACCCCTCCACATCCACACACCTCCTCTTCATGCTGACATGTTGCCTTGAACCCTGAAACTACAGTACTCTCTGGGAAGCACTTACACAGCCTCTATCAGAAGCATGCTGGGCTCCCAAATGTGATAAGAAGCTGATAAAAATTATCTGGGCGTTAAAACAGCCTTAGTGGAGGAATGTTTAGCTAAAGAGATACCATCTGTCCCTTAAAGAGTGCGCGTCCTTGTTCTGCCCTGGCCTGACCACTGTGAGCTGTCGCTTTTGTGGTGCAGTCCATGTGTGGACAGGCTGTTGTTCCCAGGACCTGGGGCAACTGTTTAAGCAATGTGGACTTTATGAGAAACAGTTACAGTCTCATGTTTTTTGTTTTTGGTTTGGTTTGGGTTTTTTTGTTTGGTTGTTTTTTTTTTTTTTGTGGGGGGGGTTTTAGGAGTTCAAGATTGGTGATGAAAACAACAGTTTTTGGCAGAAAAGTACTGGAGTGGATCAGCACATCTGAATGTTCGCATTGGCCCTTACAGCGCATTTCTTTGGGGTAGCTGAAGAGGGAAGGAATCCTGAAGAGCTATAAGCAGTACAAATTACCAAGAGAAATTTCACGTCAGTAACAAACATTGCAAATATTTTCCAAGGGACACTGGCAGCTGGCACACTGCACTGACTCTACAGTTTTTTAATGCATTTTCTTTACCTCTTCACATAAAGAAACAGAGCTTGGGTAGCCTGACAGAACAGATTCATTGAGCTACAGTTCATTGAACTACTGTGTAGATACATAGGAAAGAGGTTAAAGGCAAGAATCAGAAGGTGACCTGCTCTGCAAATGACTGAGAAAACTTTGGGATTTGTGGGACTAAAGAGAGAGTGCAGCCTACCTTGAGTAAAATCCAGTAGATCATGAGAGTCTCAAGAATAGAACTGCTATCATACTTCCCCAGAGAGAGTCAGGTAGTCAGATCTGCAGTAGGGCAGTCACACCATCCAGCTAATCTAAACAAATTCCGATTATGTTGTACAACTGAATCTGAAGATCTGCCATGAGTGATTTTGAGAGGTCAGGCTAGCTGATGTGCCTCACTGGGTTACCTAGAGATAGATAGATCAAAGCCCCATGCTGGATATCAGGACCCTGTGGGCACTAATAGACCTTAATGATCATGACTGATTTGGGGCTTTCATTCACACTTGCTGCCACAGACCCAAGAGCCCCATCTCAGCTCAGCCCTGGGCCTCCATCTCTGAGCTGTGCTGTGGGTAGATTAGGATGGAGGAATAGGGTTGGAAGGGTCACACAATGATCATTGACTCCAACTGCCTGACCACTCCAGGGCTGACCAAAAGTTAAAGCGTGCTATTAAGGGCATTGTCCAAATGCCTCTCAAACACTGAGAGGCTTGGGGCACTGATCATCTCTCTAGGAAGCCTGTGCCAGGGTTTGACCACCCTCTCAGTAAAGAACTGTTTCCTAATGTCAAGTCCAAACTTGCCCTGATGCAGCTTTATAACATTCCCACATGTCCTTTCCCTGGATCCCAGGGAGAAGAGATCAGCACTTTCCTTTTAACTTCCCCTCCTCAGGAAGCTGTAAGGAACAATGAGGTTACCCTTTAGACTTCTTTCAAAACTAGACAAGCCCAAAGTCCTGAGCCACTCCTCCCAGGACGTGCCTTCCAACCCCTTCACCAGCTTTGGTGCCCTCTGGGAACATTCAAGGACCTTCACATCCTTCTTAAATTGTGGGGCCCAGGATTGCACGCACTGCTAAATACTGCAGGAACAACCACACCAATTCTAAATAGTAGGAAACAGGTGTGTGCCTGTGTCTAGTGCTGTCCCTGGTGCTTTCTCCTTAGTGGACCTTAGCCCTATGTTATAGGTGACTGGTTTTCTGGATGAGTCTCTGAGATGCATGGTTTGGGGTTTTTTTTTGTCTCCCACTCCTTTCTTAAGTCCTGTCTATCTTGAACCTCACTGAGGTTGTCGTGGTCCAAGTGCAGGACCCAACACTTCTTCCTGTTGAACTTCATACAATTGACTTCAGCCCGTTGATCCAGCTTCTCCAGATCCATACTCATAGTTAAAATCTCACACTGCACCTCACCATCACATCTTCTGGGAGTATCAGCAGTGCTGTCTCTCAGGGCAAAAGATTTGGTAAAGGGGGAACTGATTGTTCCAGCTCATCTGCAATGGGATTTGAGCTTTAATTGCCTGAAAATGCTAAGAAACCGGGTGGCTGCAGTAAGAAACTGAGATCTCGGGAAAAGGGCCAAGGTTTCTTTCATTCCATGCCCCAACATCTGCAGGGGAAAGGAGGTCCCATAGCATCCCAAGAAGAGGGCATTGACTCTGCAGGGGATTATGAAGGCTTGTGATGCTTTACTTGAAGAGCTTTACTGCTTGTGTGGTTTGATAGTGAGGCCACTGTGCAAGTCTGTGTTCCGTTTTCTTTTAATTACTTCAGATTCCAAAGTGAATCTATCACCCTGAAGGTGTATGGCATTGAGTAGGTTGTTCAAGCATGAGCAGTCTCAGCAGTGCTTTTAAGGCCTGGAGCAGGATTGCAAAGGCATCTCTTCGGGGAAGAGTAGTCAGAAAGGGGATCTTCACATACAAGACATCCTGTGATCCCAGAGTTAGAAAGGTCTTCCAAGGTCAGACACAGTCCCAGCTGCCTTGGGAGCATGTGAGATTCCTACTCAGAAGGTCTGACAAGAAAGATCAAACAGTATATGCAAAAATCTGTGGAGGTTATAAATGTGTAGAACTCGTATATTTTGGAAGGATGGTAGAAGATGAAAGAATGTTCCATAGTTCTGAATCAGACATTTCTGATGTAAGAAACATGAAAATAAAGTTCAGAATCCAAGTTTTTAGAATATTTTGTTTGTTTCGATTTTTCCCTTCCACCACGACAACAGAAGCCATCGTGCAAACAGCTCACTGATTTGCCTGCAAAGGGGTGCAGTGTTTAGGGAAGTGGATCCTTGAAAGCTGCTTCATTTCTCTAACTAGATATGTTAAAAGGCCAGAAGGGCTCTGATGAGGAGAGGTGCCTGTGAAAGTGACATAGCTTTGACCATTCTGGGGGACTGCAGCATAGCACGAACAGGTTGTGCTTTATGAAGAGCATATATAACAGTGATGTTATTCAGAGCAGTACTTTGATTAAAGTAGTCTCTTGATTAAAGCTCAAAAACCCAGGTCTTGGGATAAGGTGCAGGAGTAGAAGTCTGCTAACCAGACGTAATACAAGAAACTTTGAATGTTCCTAACTATAGTCAGAGGACAGCCAGATAAGAGGTAAAATTCAGTTCTGTCGTTTGACATTTTCAGGATCAGACTCTAATGAGCACATTTCTTTCTGTCATGGAGGGTAAAATGAAACTTCTCTTTTTTTGGGTGTTTCAGTTTCTTCCTTTATGAGCTGGCTAGAAAGGCTGATCGTAGGACCTGGTCTATTTTCATTGCATGTGTTACGCAGATTTCCTTAAAAAGGAATGTTGTGCCTAGGAAGATAAATAATGAGAAAACATCTGCTCTTTAAGCTCTGGACTGACCTATAAATCTTAATGACGTATGCAATCCCAGAAGCAGAAATCATTTACAGATTGCAAAATTCTCTCACATTCTCATTTTGGCTTTCCTTTTATTCTGTTTGTTGGTTTGTTTGGGGTTTTCTTAAACAATTTTGTTGTTGTTCCTTTAATTCCTGACAATTTGGAAACCCAAGTGTGGGCTTTTTCTTCTCACTGTTTCATTATAACTGATAGGAGCTGCTGAGAGGAGGGCATGGCAACCATAACAACACAAGAGGGCTGGAACAGACAGCCCCTACAAGGAGCTGACAGGCAGAGAATAATGACAGAGTAGAGGATTGATAACTAATAGTTTGGATGATTTACACTTGAGAAGCTCTGGAGGGTGGGATGCTTCTTTGGCTGTTTATTTCAACCTCACATGCTGAAGAAACGAGTTTGCTTTTCTGCTGTAATACTTTACTGCATTTTCTCCTATCAGGAAATGGGAATCTGCTTCTCTCTTCAGTGCTTTCCTGTGTCCTGCCTCACTAAGGCAAGGTTGCTGTCAAGAATAACAAGAGGTTCCTCTCTCCTTTTGCCTCTAGAGCTGCAACAGCAGCAAACATTTAAAACAACGGTGTCAGTGATAACCATAAAATTTAAGAGGCTAGAATTCAAAGTGCTATGGAAAATGTCAGAGTGGGGCATGGCTACCTGCAGCATGAGCTACGATAAGGAGACTCTGGACTCTGTGATTCCTTGTTCCAAATCAGAATATTGTCTGATTCTGATCTTGAGTTTGTCTGAGACACTGCATAGAAGTGGAGACTTTCATGCGGCAAGTTGTTCTGTTATCTGTTTGTTTACTGCAAGGTCAGGCCAATTTTATTCTCCATTTCATGTTGCTTTAATTTAAACATTGGAAGAGGTGATGTTGGGGTAGATGTCTCAGGAGAGTGTGAGCAGCATATGGACCATTTCTCTTGAAAAATCATAGAACCATCTGCCTGCAAGTGGGCAGGGACGGAGTAATTCTTCTCCTGACGCTGTTAAGATATGCTTGCTTCTCATGAGTCAGTATCCTTAATCTGTAATTTCATGGACAGGTTTGTAGGGAAGGTGGCTGTAGAAATCATTCACTTACCTGTCTCGGAATGGGATAGGTGGGACAAGTTAGGTGGGCTGGAAACTCAACCATCTTCTGGGAGTGGTGCTCCCAGGGCAGAACTCACCCCATTCTAAATTACACTAGAGAGGCATGACTGCAATTCTGGAATGGCAGAGCTGATGCTATTCAGGCACATAGGCAAACTGAAAGTGAAGATAGTGTTTTGTAGTTGAAACAGCAATTCAGGGAGCAAGAGCTACAATTAAACACATGGTGATACTCTGTTTTGTTGTTTCCTGTGCCCTGAATACCATCTGCTTGAAAATCAGGTGAGTCCAAGTGTTATTCTGCAGGGCTGTCCTTACTAGACTGATATTTTCTTTAGGTGGAGCAAAGAATTTTATCTAAAAGGGAAAATATTTAGGAGCCTAATCAGTAAATGCAGAAGAGACTGCAAACTGATCAGTGATCAGAGGAGGGTGAATGGGTTTGACTGACATCTAGAGTAAAGCAGTGCTCTGCTCTTTCAATTACAGGTTTAAGCCTGCCACAATTGACAGATTAAAGGTGTTCATCCTAATCCAAAATTATACTTTCCCCAGTCAAATTGACCATTGTGTCAGCTTCAATTTGTTCAGATACGTCACCCACAGTGACTGATTGGACTGATTCACTTGCACACTCTTTGACAAGGTCCCTGTTTTGTGTTCACTCCTTACTCTTGCTATTTCCCTTGTCAGACAGATACTCTAGAGGCATTTCCATTATCTCCCATGTAGCTGTACCTCAGAAATGTACTGGACTGGAAAGAAAAATCCTCAGGCCAATTATTCTGACATAAACTCTACTTATCAGAAAGCACTAGAATATGAAGCGTAAGTTAAAATAGCTCAAAAATAGGACACATTCATGCACACATATACACCCCAGGCAGACACCTAAGTAATGCTGTGCTCACAGTCTCTGCCACGACTGATAATGCATGAGCACTTTTAAATAAGAAACAACACAAACATTGCCTCAACATCCAGACTGAAACAGTCTCTCTGAGAACGGAAGTGCTTTAATTTAAAACAAAAGCAACAAACTGGTTGCAGGGATCTGCCCTGTATTTTTTCTGTTAGAAGCAGAAGTAGCCTACTGCTTGGAGGACAGTTATCCTGGAATCTTCCTGATTCTTTGAAAAAGGAAGAAAAAAAGGTGTACAAATTTCTGAGAACTTTGCTGATGTCCATGCTCTTTGGGTGAGGAAACAGGAAAGAAGAGATGAGTTGGATTTCTCTTCCACAAGATGAAAGAAGAGGAGGTACTCATAAGCACAGAGACATGAAGTGGCACTCTGTTGGGGAGTTTTAACTTTAGCCAAAGTGCATTTAGCATCAGGTGGGCTTTCCCTGATGAGCCAGACTGAAACATGTCACATCCCCCTGCAGAAGGTTCACATGGGGAGGTTTTGGAGAGTTCTTAGTGGTGTACCCCAAGAGTTGTGCAGACAGCCACATGTTAATAGTGAGCAGGGTGCAGTCTCATGGGCTGTGGACCTGCAGAGGTTTCGCCAGAGTGGTCAAACTCAAGGCAGTGCAAAAGGGATGAATTTGCCTTGTCCAATCTCCTTTCAGCTTCATGTAAATAAACAAAAATCACTTCTTAGCTCTAACAGTACATGATGGTGTGATTGATACTCAAGCCTCAAGCATGATTATTGATGAAAACTTACTTGAATCTTATTTTGAGGTGAGGTAGGTGCTTGTATAAATAATGTCTTTGTCCTCTCAGATTCTTTTTCATTTCTGTGAGTGTTTTGGTTTTGTTTGTTGGGGGAGGAGAGTGTAGGTTTTAGGGTTTGCTTTTGGGTTTTGTTTCTTTGTTTGTTTTGGGAGTGTTTGGTTTGGTTTGGTTTTTTTTTGTTTTGTTGGGTTTTTTTTCCCTGTTATTTTACTCTTTAAAGTATATATAGACATGAAAGTGAAATATTTTTAATCGGATTACAAGTACATAAAAATGTCCAGTGTTACCTATCTCTGTAATCCACCTGTCACAGTTTCACACACACAACTATTAGTAGAGTTTCCAGGCAGGCAGAGCAATATATAACCTGTAAAAAAGATACTACAGCTAGAACAAACATTACTTGCCTATCCACCAAAAAAACTTGCACTAAAGCTGAGGGCAGATATTTTCCCTCTGCTTGCCATAGCAGAGCTGAGTGGAGTTCATGCACAGGTTCTCTGTAGCCCACAGGACAGTGGCACACTACAGAGGCTCATGAAGCAGGATACTAAGGACAGGCTACTTGTTATCAGTGCTAGAAAATGCTTTGCTTTACTTTCTGGAGACTCCCATCATTAAAATACTTTTATTCTACAGGGCATTTGTAGAATGTTCATAATTCTGTTGATGTTTTGCCCAAAATATTACATATCCCTTAAAGGACACGGAGTGAAGTTGCTGGATTTTGTTTTGTAATTAAGTTTTGAATTATAGAAAATATGAGGAAAATACATTCTTTCTGTTATATTTTTTTAGGCAGTTTTAACACCTTAGAGAATTGGTGTAGATATTGAACTTTGGCACAGACATTATTCCCAGCCACAGCTGCCTTTGGTTTTTCTGTGCAGTTAAAGTTATCAAGGATTTATATGAAACGCGAAGTATAAGAGCACAACTGTACCTAGTACCATATATCTGATAGTTTCATCTATCTCTATGAGGTCTTAATGACATGTCTCATACATAACCCTCAGTATTTGTGTACAGTGGCACAATTTGTTTTTAATTACCAATTTTCCAGTTTCCCATAGTCACGGCTTACATTACATGGGGGTAAGTAAGGCAGGAACCATTCCTTCTGTGTCTTTGGGTATGCTTGCAACCCTCATGCATAAAAAGGTTGAGCAGACACTTTTCATTAAGATATGTGTCCACATGGGATGCAATCTGTGAGGGGAAGCCTCGGAGCAGAAAGTGTCCTTGAATATTTGTTGACTGTAAAAGCAAAAGGTACTGCTGTAAACATTTTTGTGACTCAGGGTTCAGTTTTCATGGTGATGAGCTGCTGGCATCACTGCTACTTTAAAGTGGAGGTGAGAGATTATTATAGGCAAGAAGGCAGAAACAAAGAGGAACCACGGAGGTGAGCTTGTTAGGTCAGTACCAGTTAGTAATGGTCAGAAGCAGAGAAGTAAAATCATCAGAAATTCAGCAGGGAAAAAAAAAATCAGAAAAACATCACTGACTTGACAAGATCTAAAAACCTTATGAGAAGAGGCAGAAAGGAGGCAGAAAGTGCATCAACAGGACTGAGGATCAGTCTATTCTAAGGAGAAACAGAGGTTGGCACATGTCTGCTTGACTGACAGCACCTTGGCCAGCAGAAACTCACAAGGTGGCTGCCCTGTGGATACTGAGCATATGAATGCTTAGCCTAGTAATATTAGTCCTGGCCCTCTGCTGTGTGTGCTAGCAATAAATAAGACTGGTTTTATATATGGACAATCCTGCTTTGGGGCCTCTATGCCTGTAAAATATGCTCAAACCATCAAAGGTTACATTTAATGGGATCTCCTGTATTGTGAAGACTGCAGTACTGGCCTCAATTAATTCCTCCTTGAATAAAGCATATCTGTTTGGAAAACAAAAACTCAACCACGTTCTCTCTTGACTGAAGTTTTCCAGTGATGTATACTCTATTGTAGCCCTTGGGAAATAATTCCACTTTCATTATCCTGAATGCTAAAAATCTGCATGTCAATTTTATTCTGATTTATACTGCCCTTCTCTGGACATGCTCCAGCAGCTCAGTGTCTTTGTTGTAGTGAGGGACCCAAAACTAAGCACATTGCTCAAGATGTGGCCTCACCAATGCTGAGTTCTCCATCACTTCCCTAGTCCTGCTGGCCCCATTGTTGCTGATGCAGGCTAGGATGCCGTTGGCCTTCTTGGCCACCTGGGCACACTGCCGGCTCATGTTCAACCAGCTGTACACCAGCACCCCCAGGTCCTTTTCTGCTGGGCAGATTTCAAGCCACTCTTTGCCAAGCCTGTAGCACTAGGTGATCTTAGAGGTCTTTTCCAACCATAATGATTCTGTGATTCTAATGATTCTATGACCTAGCCCATAATGCAGTTATGTTTCCATCCATGTCGTTGATAAAAGTCTTTGATAGCAGAGCGGCAAAAATTAATTTTTAGGGGAGCTCGCCCAAGTCTCACCTCCTTTACTGGTGTCACTCTGCTTTAATTCTTCTGAACTGACTCTCACAGTAGGAAATGTTCCACTTGCCTGGGTTTTATGCAGCAGGGAGAGATGTGTCTCTTGAAACCTGTTGAAGCAGACGTGGAGACATGACAGCCAGGCAATGCAATGTGCTTGCTCTGCAAGCCAGGTGAAGTCCTGCCCACTTCTCATACCAGACCAACATACTGTTATTGGATCTGTTTATCCCTATCTCTTTGATGTTGCTTCTCTAACCCTCAGGTTGAAATAGGGCCAAGAACCCATCTTTGGAGGCTAGCACTCAAAACTAAGTGACTCCTGTTGCTCTTACGTTTACCAGTGCCAACAGGCTTACTTCAAGGTTGCCAGCTTATATTCATGGGGCAAATGGCAACTTAAATGTTTCCTGACTTCCCACTGCTTGTTCTTGCAACCTCTATGTTGTTATGACATCTGTCATAAAACTAGAATGATATGTAAATAGGAAAATGATTCCTGTAAAGCAGCAAGCAATATAGCAGGGGATTACATGTGTCTCATACAGGGAATATGTTGTATTAACTAAATACAAACATATATTTTCTTGTGTTTTGTCTTTTGGAAAAGAGAATGAGGGGGACAAATCAACAGAGCAGGGATACTCCAGTGAAACTTCACTGAAGTCAGTATAGTTACACACCAGGGATACATTTGGCTGATTCTTTTGCTAAAGGCTGTATGAAAGCCTTAATATAGAGTTTCTGCATGTGTGAAATGTATGCCAAGACAAACGCAATGTGCTAAATGGAACCTCTTGATTTATTTAAATAAAAAACATGTTACAAAAAAACAGTGGATAATTGGAGTGGAATGGATCCAGACTGGAATCGTCTGTCTCATGTCTCCAGAGTGTCTGATGGAGGGGCTGTAAGGAATATCTTACTTGTATACCTAAGCAATATAGGATATGCAGATAGCAGATAATTTCTTGAAACTGCTAAGATGCACCAAGGGACTCAGAGCTCTCTAGAAGACAAAGGTTATAATCAGATGTAAACCAGCTCTTTTGGCTGCAGCTGATACGAACTAATAGATTAGCAAACACTGTCCCTCTTCAACTGTTCATCAGTTATCTTCCTTTACCTCCCTTTTCTCTTGAGTTCGGATCTGCTGCCAGTATCATTGTCACTCCCCACCTGACCAAAATGGTCTAAGTAAAAAAAATATGACAAAAAACCTATCAAAAATGTTAAGGATAGACAAGATTGGTTTGCCTTAACTGGGCTGGAGTATAATCCTGGAGATGTGCTATGGGCATGGTAGCCAACCAATCATACCTGGGGCTGGGCTAGAAGAGGCAATATCTTGGTGTGGATCAGCAGCAGATTAAACAGCAACTCTGAGCGTTCTACCTTCAGTTTTTAAACATTATGGACTTTCTCCTTACAACCCTTAGTTACCTGCTAACTGTGGAGGCACCTAGAGCCCTCCACTGGCCACCCTTCTGCTTGTGCTGACCTGCAAAACCCTTTAAGCCATGTAACTGTTGAGCTGCTCATTAGGCGCCTACCTCCCCAAACAAAGGCTTAGTGGGTTTCTCAAGCTCTGGGTTTCCCCAGTGTTTAATAGCTGGTATTAAAGCCCAACCAAATAGGAGCTACCAGAGCACACCTAAATTCCATTTGAGAGTTAGTGCTGGGAGAAGACGTGGGGAAAAGTGGTTGTGTGCCCAATATCTTCAGATATGAGAGACCTAATTCTGAAGGAACACTGGAATCTAGTGCTCCCACGTGCACTGTTGGAAATGGTGCAAAGAAGCTTCCTCAAAACATGAAGCTGCTCTACTTAGCATGAAGTAATTATGCCTATAAATATGCCTCTAGGAAGAGGTCAGAGTAATCGTAAAAGCTAATGCGCATATTAACAGTGCATCAGGTACACTGAATGTGTACAGCTCCCATGAAAGGGCACAACGGAATAAAAATCCTCAGCAAAGTCCTCAGACGAGATGGGACACTGTTAGGAATCATAAGGCAACTTTGTGCCTACGTCTGCACTCACAGCCGGTGGCAGACTATTTTAACTTTAAGGGACAGTCTGTGATAGGAGACAACCAGCAAGAGGAGAGTGGCAAACTAGAGAGAAGCTAAAGCACTCCAAGAAATTCCATCAAATCCCTGGATAGACGTTGTCTCACATGTTGAGAAGTGTGATGCTGCAGTACTGGAGGAGTTATCTTGGTTACGTGAGTATTGCAGTATTGCTGTGTTTGGTGAAAGTACCTGTTAGAAGAGCAATATGGAGTGACAGGTCTTGCATAAATGTATTGGAATGGAAAAATACTAAAATGTAGAAATCGGAATATTAAAGGTGAGATTTTCAAAACCAGTTTTAGAAACTTGATACTCATTTTTCCCCCATTTCTAGTGGGAAAAGGGAGTCCTAACTGGACACCTTTGAAAATGCCTCCTTTTGTAGAAGGGACGTAAATTCATTTTAATTAGTTTGTATTCCTCAGCTGTTTAAGCACTTCAGAAAATGTCACCATGAGTCAACAAAGATGTGCTAATCGATTACATCAGTGAGTTTAACATTAGCATCCCAGTAATAAATTATTCTTCAACATTTATTACATGGCTTTTAAGAGAAGTTGTCTCCTATTGGAAGGGTTATATGAAGAATAGTGCTACCAAATCCAAATGCCTTGAGGCAGTGTAAATATCCTAACTTTGACATCCCGAAGTTTGAACGCTGACATGTGAAATCATAATGTTGTTTCACAGACTGATCCAGGGTCCACAGAAGTCAGACAGAAAATTTCTGATGACTCATGCAGGTCTTGACTCAGGATTTTAATATGGCTTTTTCCACCCTATTTAATGCCTGACCTCATACAGCTTTTTTCCTGTAACAAAACTCCTAGAGAATCTCGTTCTGTCTAGTACCTGACTTCTGCCTGATTTCTTAGAAATGTCAAGGTCATTTCCTAGCAGGGCTGAACTCAGAACAAAGCCTAAAATTTGGTGAATATTTAGCTTCTTTAAACGTGTACATATCTAGACAATAAGGTTTATATAGAATAGGATTAATTGGGTTTTGTTTAATGCTAGACAACTCTGGTGAGAGAGTAAGAGCTTTCTGTTCCAGTTAAAGTTTGTGAGATACAAGAGCTATGCACATCCTAAAACAATAAATAAGTGTGGTGCAGAATGGGGCCTGTAATAACTTCTGATGTTGGGAGCCCATCCTGCAATGAAGCTCATCAGAGGAGGTGTACTTTACTCCTGGCCTCCAAATCAGATTGTATGAATTACTTAAACTCTGCCAGCCTGAATTTCCCTCTGTTTAAAGGAAGAATTTTTTTTTTCATAAAACTCTATGGTATGTGATTCTTTTGCTCAACTGGGACCAGCTTGTTTATTATCACTCAGACAACAAGAAAAATTCAAAGAAGAAAGAATTTTTTAGACGGTGCCCTTAATTTTGTTTATGGCATGTTCTACATTGGTAGTGTAACAAGCTGAAAAATGACAGTTCTTTTTGAACCTCACTTTATTCCTGCACACATAGTTTTTCAATTTCACAGCATACAGCTGATTTTGGAGGAGGGAGGGGGCAGAGAGGAGAAGTGATGATTTTGGCAGTGACACCGTTATGATTTGCTAAAATAGCAGCTTGGCAAATCTGGTTTCTCAAATATCTCATGTTTTGTTAATTACTGACAGCTTTGTTTTTAACTGAACGTGAAACAATGTGGAGAACTGGGCAAGCATGGCCCCTGACTCACCACTGCCCGTCTGAGCTCGGCAGGTGGGAGCAAGCAGTCTCCAAGAAGGGGCCCGAGCAGTAATTGCTGCCCTAGTTCATGAGGCTCAGCAGATAGATGGAACGGTAGAGGTCCTGAAACCCAGCTATGAGATGCCCCAAGGGGACTCTTTCCACATCAGGCTCACTGGGTCAGTAAGACATTGGAAATCTTGCCAGAAAGGAATGTGAAACAGGGGGCTCAGCCCCCATGGTTGATGAGGTACCCCCTTCACTGCACATGGTTTTGTACAGGTAACAGTGAGGCATAGGATGACTTGGGAGAACTGTTGGCCTTGGTTCTCTTCCATGTGGAGAACTGGGGTGATTTGGCCACTCTAGATCACCAGTGGCTAGAAGCATCTGTTAGGGGCCCATGTGTCTACCTGGAAATGCATCTTCAGGCAGA
>NW_020957407.1:10640-15562 GCF_003031625.1 Empidonax traillii | reverse complement strand
TTTTCATAAAAGTGTTTTATAGACATTTTTGCAATTAGAAGAATCTCCTTTGTATATTTAGCACTATTTAGAGGGGACTGGGAAGATAAGGCTGCTGAGGAATGCTGCAGGCTAAAGCTAGGTTCTCCAAACTGGCTTTTGTTGCACCAATGTGAATCACTTAATAATTCATATTTCAGAATACATTAATGCAAATTATAATTTTAGCTTGCTATTGAATTTTTAAATATGCACTACAAGCAATTTATGTTTCTGTTCATTTTCCCAGGTAAAACTGTTTAGACGTTTTTAACATATGCTTGGTTTCATTCATCATATATCATTCCATTGTTTTAATTTGGGGTAATTAAAAATTAGGAACATCACAAATAATACATGGAGCCCTCTGTTCCTGGAAGAATAACATGGAACTGATACTCAGTCTTGTAATTTGAATGAAAGACATTTTTCAGCGATGCTGCAGTAAGACAATAGCAGTGTCCTGTGTTTCTGCAGATAATTTCTATCTAAATAGTAATTACTGTGATTAGTCTGTAGATATCTTTTTCTTTAAATCAGTAGGATTTTTTCTGGATTTTTTGTTTGTTTGTTTGTTTAGATTTACAAGGAATATTTGGTGTAGGAAGGACAAACATTTTGTTCCTCTCCTACTGGGCTGGCTAGATAATTAGAAGACTCAAAATCAGAGGTTATTGAAGATTCATTTCCTTTTTTTTTTGTTTCTGGAAACTAATTGTCAGCTTTGACCCTACATTTCAGAGACACGGCGGGAGCATGCAAGCTGCGAGACCCAGAGACCCCAAGCTGGGCTTTGCCCAGGAAAAGGCAAACAGCTCTGTGAGTCTTGCGTTGCTCCTCACCCTTCCAAGGTCCCCACAACAGCCAGTCTTGCCCAAGTGAAAGTGGTCCAGCAATGTGCCACTTCGTAGGGATGTATTTAAAGCAGCAGTTGGGGATGGGGCATGCAGCATGCTGTAGCATCTTGCTCTTCCATGAACAGTGCATGTGCCCTCTGCGACTTGTCATGAAGAAATAAAATGTCCATAGAGAGGGCCAAGAAGTGAGGAGGACATCCTGTGGCCCAGCTGTTTTTTCTCTCTTCCTCGTGTTTCTGGCTATGGCTCTCCAGCTCCAGCATGTCTGTGAGGATGTCAGCTTGGCTCTTGCCATTGTCGAGGGGTCATGTAACTTCTTTCCCATTCAACCACGCCTAGAATGAAGGACAAGAAAGAGACTTCCACACCCTCTTCTCCACCTCTGGGGAAGATAGATACATCACCACCTCACCTTCCCACTTTTCTCTCCTGGGCAAGGGAAATAAAAATTTCTGCCTTCCATCCCTTTTTAGGACAGCAAAGCCATCTCTTACCACCAATAGTGTCGGACTGCATTCCACAAGCACCTACTAGCCCCCGGCTTCCACTCAGCTGCTGTGACTGCTCAACTGTGATAAACTGGTTGCATTTCCTAGATATGAGATCTACGGACAGATATGACTCACCTAACTGTTGGACATATCCCAGAGCTCCCATATGCAAATCTCATCCTGTACTTAATCAAATATCATCCATCTGGGGGGAAGGAAAGGAAAAAAAAAAATGGAGGTGCTATTAGAAAAGAAATTGTAATGAGAATAAAAGAGATATCAAGGAAAGAAAACAATTTGTTATAAATTAATATTACAACCTGGGGATATAAATATGTCTGGTTATTGGAACACACATTCTCCCCCTTAAACCATTGCTAGAAGCATAAAACTTCCCACGACATGCTGTATTGGTCAATGTATCTCTGTAAGAAGGTGCTTTGTATCTCAGAGGTAGCATAAGAGCCATTAGATGTGGGTGTTGCTATGGTAACTGCTCTTTTTTTTTTAATTGAATAGCATAGTAAGTAGTCTTGTAAAACCCACCAACCCGTAACTTGCTGGTGCCCTGAGGCAGCATTAATGCAAGCACCTTTTCTTTGTCTTATTTCCTTCCTAGAGAGATGCAGGTATCTCAGCATAAGCTACATCCTTACAAGGGTAGTAACTTTGCCAGCAGAATATGTTCTGACGCCTCTTATTAAAGAGATGGTAAATAGAAGGTCAGGTAAGATAGACCAGTTTTATTCCAGTTCGCTTTATATACCTTGGAGTCAGGTGGAGAGAAGACTCTCCCCTTCTCTTCCAGGTGAGATGGGTAGCCAAAATCTTTTGCTAATGTGCCACCATTCATTTCTTTAACACACTGCACCCCCAACCCACCCACCCTAAGCCATGGAGCTGTATTGCAGCCAGCTAGTGAACCATCCAGATAAAGCCTTCAGGTATACCAGCCATTTGGATGAGATGACTTTTGTTTGGCATAATATTTTCTCTATCTGTTGACATGTGTCGGGTGGGACTCTTTCTAAATCTCCTAGACCTTCTGCTTTTATAGTACTTTTCAGAAGATCAGTGAACTATTTGATTGCAGAGCTGGGTCACCTGCCTGGATTTTGGATCCTGCCTGTTCTTGCCTCTTTTCATATTTTAAGTCAGTAGCATAATATTTTTATAAGTGTAAGAGTATCAGCCCTTCTCCAAGCAGGAAACTCTTTCATTAAACATTCGTTTAATTCAGTCAAACGCATCAATTTTTCAGCTTCAGCTCCAGAATTCCCCTTTCCACTGCTAATAGGCATGCCTTGTCACAGTTTTGCTGTGGGATGCTCTGCATGGGGCTGTCTCTCCAGTTTCATTGTCCTTGGCACTTGCAACTCTCTCCTGGAGTCACTGTCAGACTGTATTTGAGCTGAATATGGTGTATTCATATACCATCATCCCTCCCCTCCCAGCCCAGCCACTTGACCTCAGTACAGTTGTGATATTGTAGATGGTGTGCAGGCAGGTCCTGCCGCTGTCTGACCAGAAGGGCTCCCACGTGAACCTGGGATTTCTGACATTTTTCTCTTTCTTCTCTGTGTTTTAATGTTTATAAATCCACATGACTAATCTTCCCTATGCTATTCTGTGGAAGCCCACTTGAAAGGACCACTTCATCATGATAAAGAGGAGATAACTGTCTTAAATGCCAGAAGAATCACTAACCTTAAGGCTTCTTTTGTTTGGACTTTTCATTTATATGTTGTCTGGGGCAAAGTCCACAGCTGAGATCTTGGTAATCCCCATTCAGGCGCTGCCAAACAAGGGTGGCACTGACACAGATATTTGAGATAAGCATTTTTACCTAAAAATGTTTCCTGGTCATCTAAAAGTTCTGCTTTGAATGTTGCACGGTTTCAGTTTCAACGGGGCTCAAACTCTTCAAATCCAAAACTATGGGTTATCGTACCTGTCTACGAAGAAACTCTCAAAGCACCTGACACGTTTGGATTGAGCAGGATTGAGCTGCCCACGTAATTTTGGTTTCTTCTGAAGTGCTGCTGAGGGAGTGGGCACTCTCCCACCTCCAGGCTGTATCCCAAGTGCAACATGGCAACCCCTTACTTCTCCTAGCAGCAGTTCCACTGTGAGAAAAACAATTCAGGATTTATTGGCTTGGTCTTTGCTCCAAGGCCCTCGCTTATGTATTTTTTCAATGGCGTGTTGATGATAAATTAAAATAGGTTAGCCAGAAATGCTGCCAAATACAAATCTCAGCTTCAGACAGCTGTAAACTTTGGGTACGTTAGAGATAGGAGCTGAACAATGTTGTCAGAGCCCATGATGTATTTATTAACCAGAAGTGAGAGAATTTATCCTGCTTCAGTGAGCTGAACTTTGGGTGTCACGTAAGCCTGGTGTTGCTCTGCCATTTGGGAAGTTAATTTCCAGCTAGAAGGAAGTTACGGCCTTTAATCAAAGGCTTGTGAAAAGTGACTCATTTTGCTAGGTCGGCAAAGGTTTCTAATTTGTTTTGATATTTTTGGTCCTATCTAGAGAATGTTCCTTATTGGAAAAGACAGATTAAAGAAATAGATTTAAAAAAAAGGGGAGGAAATGCTTGATGTGCACTTGAGGTGCCTGGATTTGTTGAAATACGAGCTTGGAAATTCTGAGTGATCTTCTCATTCAGATCACAACTTCACTGTAAAGGAAAGGTCACTTTTGCTTGTGTTCTGGGGCAGCTTTTTCTCTTTTGTCCCCTTGGTAAGATCTCTCCTTTTGTATTATTATGGATGTACCTTGGTTTTGAACTTTTCCTTTTTTCTCTTTTTTTTTTTTTTTTTTTTTTTTTTTTTTTTTTTTTTTTTTTTTTTTTTTTTTTTTTTTTTTTTTTTTTTTTTTTTTTCTTTCTTTTTGGACCAAGAACTGATATTTCATCTTTTAAAGGATTTACAAGAAAAAGAAATAATATATGCACCACTGTGGAAAAGCATGTCTCTGTTCATACCTTTGCATTTTACAGGAAAATATGTCATTCCTTTCAGATCCATGAATTAAGATGCACTATTTTTTGCTGAAGGCTATTTTAAATTAGGCTAATAAATTGCTGCTCTCTGCCTTGCGTGATAATGCATTACATTATCTACTGATGTACACGTATTGTTTGACTCTAATGGTGTGGAAATTAAATGTTAGACATGGGCCAGATGTTCCTATAGATGAATATGAAGTATGACTCTGTCATAGCTGAGTCTCAATGGGACAGAAGGTAGATGGTGAGGTTTTCTGAACCACAGCAACAAAAAATCTTAAGTGGGTCACTTGCATCCACACCCAAGATCCAGCCCTAACACGGAACGGTTGGAGCAACATTATCAACCTGAGCTCTGCTATTATTCCTCAGCCAGAGTTAGTGCCTTTCTTACTTCAAATGCCTCAGTGCTTATAAAGCCACAAAGAATGGCTCAGAGAGATAGTAAATGTTTGCTGTCCTTGTCAGACTGACAGACACAGCTGGGGTGCATCCCTGGCTCCTGCCTTAGCTACAAACATTTTGAAGTTCTCCCTCTGC
>NW_020957407.1:6426-10319 GCF_003031625.1 Empidonax traillii | reverse complement strand
CACGGAACGGTTGGAGCAACATTATCAACCTGAGCTCTGCTATTATTCCTCAGCCAGAGTTAGTGCCTTTCTTACTTCAAATGCCTCAGTGCTTATAAAGCCACAAAGAATGGCTCAGAGAGATAGTAAATGTTTGCTGTCCTTGTCAGACTGACAGACACAGCTGGGGTGCATCCCTGGCTCCTGCCTTAGCTACAAACATTTTGAAGTTCTCCCTCTGCCCTTCCCCCTCTCCTTGTGTATTTTCATACAGTGGCTGAGGGGGCAAACAGATGTACATTACAGTGAATATTAATGAAGGTCCCCCACTGGCATCTCCTCTCTGGAAAAGGCAGGGGGAGAACAGTTTACAATCTCACTCACAGGGCTAAATTACCCAGTGACTCATAATCTAAGTACCAGCAGAATGCTGCTGAACATGGGTATTTAAGATATTTGATAATGATGGACAGAGGCATTTTAAAAATTGGTAATAAAGCAGCTTTGCTTTGGGAATGCTCTGACTCACTACAGCTCACTAGCACCTAAAAAAATATTCCTAACCATGGGATTAACTGAATGTTTATATTTGTGTGTATGTGCATGTAGGTTCATACTGTGTGTGAGGTAGGAAGGAAGGACAATTTTTTGCATTTTTGGCAGAGGTATGTAAGTAAACCAGAAGGACTTTTGGGAGCACTGAGTTGGTAATACGTGGATTTCTTATCACTAAAAGGGAGAGATGAACTTTCTCTTCCTTTTGCCAGCCCTGCTTGCAGGAATGCTCCCCTTTAACCACTGAGGCCAGTGCAACTCTTTACTGAGGATTTTTCAACACTGACCCAGCATGCAGATGGCCGAAGACTGGTGCAAGAGGGAAGATCATGAACCGCAGAATGAGTGTGGGAATGAGCAGTGGCATGCAGGAGCAGAAAACATCTTTGCAACCAGGGAAAGGGCTTTTATGACTGCCTCTGGAACAAGGTGCAGCGAGCTGCCCTGTAGAGTGAAGTGAGGTGAAGGAGAGCTGGCCATGGCCATGGCACCACATTGCTGCTGAATGGGCAGTGGTCCTCAGCTGTGTCCTGTGAGGGAGTCAGTCATTTCTGAGGCAAAGGGCACATCTGGTTTGAGAGTTCTGGGCAGCTACTGTGTCCTAAGCCAGTCTGCTGCCAGGCTAATATTTCTGCAAAGATTTTGGGCGTACAAGCTTGGTTTTGTGTGCCCAAGCTCACTGAAGGCAAGGGATTGTAAGGAGTTATGTTATTTTCCCTGCTGAATGTGGCAGTTACCCCCAGGGGCATCAGGCCCTGACAGCGAGCACCGTGCCATCCACACCCATGTCGAACACAGCTCTATGAGCAGCGTGCTGTGTTGGAGGAAAGATGGGCACAGGGTGTAACCCCCTGCAGCCCACAGGCATCAATGTCTGTGTCATGGCTGTCAGAATCATCAAAGTGACCTCACCATTAACAAGCCAGAGTCCCTACTTGGGATGGTGTTGCAGCACTGACCCCAGGTAAAAGCCAGCATCAGGTCTGCAGTGTGTCATTTTAGAAAGCAAGGCTTATTCCCCATCGAGCTGCAGTGTTTCTTGGGCCTCTTCAGTGGCAGGCACCGTCAGATATACTGGAGAATGTTTTCATCACAGCTAACAGAGGGCTATCCAGATTGCTCGTAACTGTTTTTAGCACAGTAAACATGCAAACCAAGTGCCTGGGGAAAGGAAAAAAAAAAAAAAAGAAAAAGCCTCTCCTAGCAGTAGCTGATCATTTTTAATTAAATCTCAATCTATCAATCTAGTTACTGTGTGAGAGGGAGAGAATCAGCCTTGAATGATTTAGGATGTGGGTGATCTGAGGTGGCTGCTAGCCCTGTGATCCTGTGCAGGGGCCCAAGCCAACCAAAGCACTCCTGCTGCCAGCATGTGGACAAGGCACAAGGACAGGGTGGTCCCACCAGCCTGGCCTCCATCATACATTTCATGGGCCAAGGGAGTCTGTCGGACCCTGAAGTGACTTTCTGTCTGCACCTCACCGAGCTTCCACAGAAAGCAGGGTTTGTGGCAGCTGGTGGTTTGGTGGTACCAGAAGAAGCACAAGCACTTCTTCCCATGCTGCTGCAATGCTGGCTTCCTCTTTGGTCAGACCGAGCTGAGCATGGCTCAGGAGTACTGGATGCCATGGCAGGTGGGCACCATCTGGGATGGGACCAGAGATTGGGGATGCTCCTCCTGGGCACCCTGCACCCTTGACATCTGCAGTCCCACTCCTCCATGGGTGGGCATAGAGTGAGGTGGGAGTGAGTTACCTTTTGGTCTCTGGGCTCAAGGATTAACCCTTTCTAATGAAGTTGGTCCAAAGTACTTTAAAATGTGAAGATACAGAGGATTCATCTGATGAAATGTGATATTTAGTGTCTTCATATCTCTTCTCTCTCTAAGTCATTGTTAACTGTGTTGTTCATGAATGAAGAACAAAAGAAAAATATAAAGGCAGCTGCCAATTTTGATACCAGTTTTGGGTCTGAGTGGAGGCGGGAGGGGGAGAGGATGGCATGTGTTCATCTGCGTTTCAAGAACAATGAGCCTCAACCTGAAACTATTTCCTATTTGAAAATGATGATTAGATAAATAGAACCAATTTAGCTTACTGTATAGTCCCCACCATCTGAGCATCTGAGACACAGCCCTGTTTGAGCAGGGAGGTTGGACAAGATGACCTCCAAAGGTCCCTGCCAACCTCAATCTTTTTGTGATTCTGTAATCTCAAAGATGCTGAAAAAGATGAATAAATGAAGCCTATGATACCCTGTTTTATTAAGAAGCTGCAACAGGGAACAGAGGCATGGAGTCATGTACTTAGGTGTGCAGTGGTTTGGTTGGCGCTGAGAAGCACTATCAGGACAACTTAATGTCCAGCCTTGTTCCCTTAAACAGCCCTATCTGATCTATGAAAGTGCCTGCAGTCGCCTTAATTACCAACTGAGGCCTCTTAGTCCAAGAGAACAAGTTTTTTATCCATCTTATAATGCCTTCCTTGTTTTTAACAGAGTGTGTGTGCCTTACTTATTAATTAGGTTTCTTGCAACTCACATTTCAAAGGTCTGTAGCTCCTTAATACACCTCAAGAAAGCATCAGGTTTTCCATACTTGCACGGTAGCAGGTGTTTTGGCAACAGCACCTTCCAGCTACTACAGTGGAAGGAAACTTCCTCAATTCTTAATTCAGTGGAAACTACTAAATTAAAAATCCCTAAAGTATCTGGATCCAGGAAAATCCAAGGCTTGATTCTGCATCTATCAACTGAATGGGCATATTCCTCTTATACTCTGTGAGACCTCTGGCTGAAGGAACTTTAGACTAAATACAAGCAGTATTTAATTACGGTGGTGGTGGGAAACCAACTATCTAAATGCTTTCCTTTTCTTATAAAGGTGAGTTGTCATTCTGGAAACCCTGACTTTGCTATAGGTCTTTACATGCAACCTTCCCTGAGGGAAATGTGTGGGGCTTTTTCTATATATTTGCCTCATAATTCTACATCCCTGTTGGTTGCATAAATTAAAGTGACGTGATAATGGTTTGTTATAATGATTTCTTACAGCTCAGAGGAACTCTCATGGCAGCCAGGCAGTGATGGAAACAGAAGGACAGGCATTTTCTACCTGCGCGCAGTGATCTTGCACAGGTTTTCTCCTGTCTGTGACAGGTTTGTGATGGGCTTGCCACCTTTGGATTGGCATGTTCTCCACTTTGTAGGATTTTCTCCTTTATGTCTCTGCTTTCATGGTCTCTACAAGGAAGGAAGGGAAAGGGAGGAAGGAAGGGAAAGGAAGGAAGGAAGGAAGGAAGGAAGGAAGGAAGGAAGGAAGGAAGGAAGGAAAGGGAAGGAAGGAAAGGGAAGGAAGGAAA
>NW_020957407.1:0-5627 GCF_003031625.1 Empidonax traillii | reverse complement strand
AGGGAAGGGAAGGGAAGGGAAGGGAAGGGAAGGGAAGGGAAGGGAAGGATAAAGAAAGAAAAAAAGAGAAAGAAATAAAGAAAGTTTTTCAATGGCCACTAGGCTGTTATGAGAGTATAAGCATTTAGTGTGGATTTGATCTGCAGCTTCAGCCCAGGGTCATGAGCCTGAGCTCTGACTGATGATGTGAGCAATCTCTCTGTCACACTAAACCACCTTGAAGTGCCAGTGTATGATGGAAAAATGCTAAATGACAAAACAGATGGGAAATAATAAGTCTTTATTTTGTGAGTCTACTGAGTATTGTTTGCTGGTGATGAAACCTCTGCAAATACATCCCTGCAGATATCTTGAATAGGGCCTCAAATCAGAGCTACTATGTGAAAAAGTGATCGGTGGATTCTTCTTTAAAAGCGCATTTTTGAAAAAAAAAAAAAAAAAAAAAAGTTGAGGTTAAACTGTTCAAGAAGAAAAAGCTTCTCTTGGCCCTAGGTGTTGGAACTTTGTCTCATTGAAAGCAACTTTCACACAATGCTTCCAACCACACTCATCCTGCACGACGGGGAGGGCAGCCATGGTTACACAAATAAATCATGGTTCCATCTGAAGGAGAAAGTTCAGTCAGCTGGCATAAGCAAGCTTTGCTTGCTTCTATAAAGCATGAGGGCCTACTTCTGTCCGAGGAAATAAACAGAAGTTGCCTGCAAGCTTATCTTCCTACAGTGTTAAAATATTTCCTTCCTCTACTTGTTAATATTAATGTTTTAATAGATGCCATTGCCTCTGCTGCTCTCTTCTCCCTTCTCCAATGGTTCTCTTTTCTTCCAACTTCTCTTTTCACTATTCCCTGCTCTCATTTCTTTTCCTTCTGTGCAACATCCCATCATGTACCATCATGTTTTATCCTCTCTCTACACCATAGACTCCAACTAGTACTTGTAAACTCCCCTGGCAGTTGTCCTGCAGCTTTCCATGCTAGCCCTTCCTTCACTCTTTGTCCAAAGCCAATTATGGACATTTGTTTGCATATGCATAAGGTACAGGCACGTTCTTTTTTAAAGATCTTATCCCACAGCTATGCCAAGTTACTAATACCATTTCATCATTTAAAATTCTTCATTCTTCAGAGATAAAGTGAGAGCCTGCCGGCTGCTTACAGTGACTGACGAAATGGCAACCACAGGAAGTCTAAACTATAAAATTAATCTGTGTGGGCTGGTTCATGACCCTGACAAAACATCCATCCATGCAATAATCCTTGTCTTTGGTCTACCACTGATCAAGCCATAAAGAAATGGACAGATTTTTGTTATCTAACAGCACCCTTTTCTGAGAGATATATAAGGAAACTTAAATAACAGACCTTTCTGGGAAGCATATGGCACAGCATCAGAAAAATGTGACTCTAGCAGTGGGACTCTGCCATGGTAACCTCACTCAACACGGGGAATACTGTGACTTCTCCTCACTGGTCTGTGCTTTCAACCTCTTTTAAAGAGATGCTAATTTGCTCAGGAATAATTTAGTGGAGAAATCCTACTCCCTGCAAAAAGAGCTCACTCTCCCAGGACAGGGCTGGACTTCAACATGCCTACTGAAACTTTGCTGAGTCTCTACTTTTAGGGGAGTGTAGATGGTTCCCTAGTTCATCTCAGGCTCAGAAAAAAACTGTGTTCATTTTTTGTCAGATCCTGTTGCTTCAACAGAATCTCAGACACTTGGCTGGTTTTGCTCATACAGCAACATCCAGCATCTTCTGCTGCAGCCTCTGACATTATAATTGGTGCTCACATTCTTTCAGTGGGGAGAACCAGCATCAGGAAACCCAAGGGGGTCAGTGATCAGAAGAAAGAAGAATTCCTGCCAGACACTGTAGGGATGTTGAATTGTCCCTCTGTGTGTATGTCACTACACACACGTCAGTCTGTGGAGAGGGGCTCACAAATCTACCCCTTCTCAGGCGCTTTGAGCTAACTCTTGAATTTCAGAAAAAGACACACTTGGGCAACCAGTGTGAGATAAGGAAGCCAACCCAAACAGCACACACCAAGCCACACACATGGGAGTGACAGGCAAGCTGTTTGGTGCAGGATGTTGTTGTTGACAGGAGAGAGATGTATGTAAACATTAATGGACACACAGGACCCAGTTTCCCTACGTGCTTTAGAGAACACACAGGTCCCAGTTCCTACCCTGAAGATCTTACCATTGAACACCCTGCTCTTATGTTCTCAAAACTTTGCCAAACTTAATTGTTTAAACCAAATCATTAAACTGAATATTTTTCTTTTCCTGTTATCTATCCAAAGGTAAGGAACTGGGAGAAGTATTTCACTCTTTTGGGTTTTTTTTGACAAAGTTGACATTGAAACTAAGGCAAATTATTTGTTTGGAAAACGAAAGATCATACAGGCTTCATTAAGATGTCCTAACACTATGCTACTTGAAAGTGAGTATCTGCTTTCAGGATGTTCCTGTGCATATGATTCTTTGCCATTTCATTGGATATTTTTCTCAAACGTGGCAAATTTTATATGTGTGTGTGTGTGTGTGTGTGTGTGTGTGTGTGTGTGTGTGTATAAATGAAAATCACCATATGTCCATGTCTGAAGAAGACTTTTTGAAGCTTAGCAACTGAAGTATCTGAAGAATCTCACTTTCAAACTCTTCCAGTGAGGATACTTCATTCTTTCATGCCTAGAGACCAAATTATAGGGTCATGCTATCAAGTGACTTGGCGTGTTCCAGGCAACAGTGCAACCTAGTCCTTCCTTGCAGTGGCTGAAGAATAGTGTGTTACTGCCACTGGAGTACAAAGCCAGGGAATTTTGTGTTTCAGTTCCCATTTCTCCAACTATTCATGCCCAGAAAGAAAAGGAGTGAGTGAGATGAGGTAGAGTTTTGGGCAAAAGTTAAGCAAGGGAGATCATCCCAACTTTAATTTCATTGTTTTCTCATTTTTAACCTGTTTTATTCTGGCATCTTTGTATTCTTTCCTTATTATGCAACTATATGCTATCCATTTAAAATATCCTTTTTATTTACAGGTAAGCATAATAGTAAAATAAGTGCATCATTTTCCTTGCGCTGTAGCTAGATAAAATGTTTATGAAATTGTCTGTGACAGTTCCTTGACAAAGAAAACCAGAGATATTACTATAGTAACATTCAAAGGTGATTGCAAAGAAAATAAAATAATTCAAACTAAGGCAATATTTGCTCACATAACATGAGTCATTTGGATTGTGAGTTCCTGACAATGGTGAAATAAGGCGAAAATTATCAAGGAAGAGCGACAATGTGTCCTCACTCCATACGGCAGACTCCAGAGACTCTCACTGTCAACCAAGGAAAGAACAATAACACAAAAATGGAACATATATTCCTCTTTAGCAGACTTAAGATATGCACTAACAGTGGCCGAGTTCGCTTTCACATATGCTTTGGATTGTCTCTTGATTCCTGTACAAGCTCCTGTTTATAGCAGTGAAGTGTCTGTGCAGAGAGGGACTCAGTGCCCTTTGGATCAGGCTGTGAATATGAAAGACAGCACAGAGATGTTCCTGACAGATCAGAAATATGCAGAAAGAATCTGAGAGCAGATTTTTACCCTGCACAGGAACATGGCGTCAAATGGGGTCATTCCTGATCTGCCCCCTGCAAAACGCATATAATAATAAAAATAAATGTAAAGCCTCTGTGCTACTGAAGATCTCCAAGCTCTTAAATAGCTAAAACCAAGGTGCCAAATTCTGGTCTTCCTGTGCAGCTCCACTGATGTGCCAGAGATACAGAGTCTGACATTAGGAGCTTAGCACAGTGGAGGTGGGACGCAGCGCACCACAAAAAGACAAGGTTATGATTTTTCCATACAGAAAGACTGATCAGGGGCTTCTGCCCTTGGTGATTTCACTTTAGATGACAGGCAAAGAAAAAAAACTGAATAGAAGACTGTTCATATCTCTCTAATGTACTGTAGTAGTTTGGCTTGGTACAATGGCAGCTGTGAGTTTGGGGAGTTACTCATTGGAACTGCAAAGACATGGGGAAAATGCAGCCATATCAGACCCTTAGTCTCTCTACCCCTAATTTATGCCACATTCACTCAAGAGTGGGCAAAACACACTTCAGCTGTCATAAACACAGCGAAATAAGTTGTACCTCAGAATAGGTGTCTTGCCTCATAAAACAAGGAATGGCACAGATATAAAGTTGATTTGCCTACCAGGATGTCTGTATCCAGAAGAGGCAATTCCACAGGCAACTAGCTGCCTTCGTAGAGGGAAACGGAATGCATCCAAGGGCACAAGGTGGTTGGGCAGAGGAGAAAGACAGGACAGAGGCAAGGGAAATAGGTTAGATTTAAGAAAGAAAATATTTCAAAATCACCTTGACAGCAAGCTTAGTTGACTCTGAAGTAGGAAAGTTCAAAGCTATTGTGCTTCTACTGCCGAAATTTTAATTAGTCTGTGGATAAACAGGAGCTTTGAAGTTGTCTACACAGCAACTTTCATGTGCCCTGTTGACTTGAGGAGACCAAAGACTCCAGCAATATTCAAAGCTACCCTCTGCACACGTGTAAATGATTCCACAAAGTGCAATAGTGGTGATTTAGGTCTTTTTAAGGATGTGCATGCTAATTCCAAAAAAAAGACCTTCCGTGCAGACCTATAGGTCTCAAAAGAATAGCTGCAAACTCAGGTTCCCAGAAGTGCTAAGACCTGCAAACCCAGTATAGACCACTCTTAGTTTACCCCAAGAGGCTCTGAGGAATAAAATAGTGTGATAAAATTCTCTAGTTTGTAGAAAAATCAGATTGTGTTCATTTCCATGAAAATTCCGCCTTTGGTTGAGCTACTTTTGACTTACAGCGAGAGATAAATTTGACCTGCCCTCTCTTTCTCATCTGCTGGGCTGCAGCTGGGCCCTCTAGCACTGTATATGTATTCCAAGCTCATCTAGATGTTGAAACAAAAGCACAGATTAGATGACAATCTTTGATTCTTTCTGTTTGCTGCCAATACCTGTTTGTCACTATAATGGTATTAATCATCTTTTATTTATAGCAGAACATTGGAAGCTTCCATTTTTCCCTTTTGATTTATTTGTAGGACAACAGGTGCACAACTTAAGCAGGTGTATGGATGTGTGCATATGTTGTGAGTTTGCTGATAGCCACAAAACATCTTTAGTAAATTATTACTTGTATCAAAGCTGCCATTATTTTTATTTCATGCCTAAACTTAATTCCACAGCTGTTGGCTCCCACAGTCCTTTAGCTGCTTTGTGTCGCAACTGCAGCAATGCAACTCAGGGGTGCAAGACCTCTTTCTCTCACCCTCCAAAAACCCACACAAACAAAACATCCCTAAACCACACACTGCTTCCAGTTTCTTCTGAAACTTGGGAGAGGTACGGAAAATGTATCAACAGTTTCCACTGGCAACTGCTGCAGAATAGCATGTTACCAGTTCAACAGCTGACATGAAATGCCTTCCCATATGTAAAGCTGTGCCTTAAACACACAAGGGACACTGAGAAAAAACTTTATACTTTCTTTTTCTTTTGTCTAACAGTAAATGGGTAGTGAAGAAGTGCTGGATGCTTTAAAAAAACGTAGTTATAAT
>NW_020957406.1:29630-35407 GCF_003031625.1 Empidonax traillii | reverse complement strand
TGTTTAGTCTGGAGAAGAGAAGGCTTAGAGGTGACCTCATCACTCTCTTCAACTACCTGAAGGCAGGTTATAGCCAGGTGGGGGTTGGTCTCTTCTCCCAGGCAACCAACAATAGGACAAGAGGACATGGGCTCAAGCTCTGCCAGGGGAGGTTTAGGTTAGATGTTAGGAAGAAATTCTTTACGGAGAGGGTAATCAGACATTGGAACGGCCTATCCAGAGAGGTGGTGGATTCACCATCCCTGGAGGTTTTTAAGCAGAGATTGGATGAGGCCAAGTCCAGACCTGCGCTGCCTGTGGTGTCTGCAATCAGGTTGAAGAGCAATTGTTTTGAGCCATACTTATTTGATTGGCAGGGGTGCGCAGCTTCACACCCTACCTCCAGTTTCCCTGTAGTGTGGGCTCTCCTCTATTGTTGACCCAAGACCAGCATTCCTTAGCCTAATGCTTCCCTCTGCCACATTTGTGGCAAGTTGTTGGGGGGAGGGGGTTTGGGACAATTCTTTATAAAGTGGTCAGGTGCTCCTCATCAGAAGCAACCGTTCCTCCCTTTTCCCCCTTCATGTACTCGCAACTGGGCAGCTAAAGCCGTGGCTAGTGAAGTCGTGTGATGATCAATAGATCCCACATTTTGACAAACCTGAACCATTTTGGCAACTGTTCAACTCTCTCGTTTAGGGATAGACTGCAAAGCCCATCGACAATCACTATTTGCATTCTTGTACGCAAGCTGTCTAAAAAGCAACTCCCTTGCATCCTCATTCTCAATCTGTCTGCTTAGGGAAGCCTGCAACCAATCAAGAAACTGTGTAAAGGGTATAGTGGATCCCTGCAGGACCTTAGCAAAGGACAGATTGCTGTCTCTATCAGTGCTCGGGAATCTCCGTACCACTCTTAACACAAACTTTGCAATACCTTCATAAATTTTGTGGGGATAATTTACTTGGGATCCGGGCACGGCATGTGCTCTCTCTCCCCCTAGATGGGCATAAGTCATCCCTGCTTGTGAACTGCTCTGGTAATTAGCATAAGCTTTCCTGAAAATCTGTAAGCCAGACACTGTACTGGGTAGTTGTTAATATCATCCTTAACGGTGTCTTCCAGTCATGGGGCGCAAACTACTTAACATCTTGACATAGGAAAACACATGGGGCGAGGAGACGCCGCTTTCTTTATCTGCCTCAGTTCTTTAGTCACCTCGTATGATAGACTTTGGAACTGAGGGGTTTGTCTTGGCCGATAAATGACAAGGCATGCATTTACCACTTTCCATGTGAGGGCTCACATGAAGACTCTTCTTAACTTGAAGAGCTCATGTCTCCAGAGGGGCATGGGCCCTAAAAGGGATTATTGGAAAAAAGCTCCTCATGAAAACTTTCATAGAAAGATAACTTAGACTAATACTTCCAACCCCCCTGCCAGGAGTAGGGACACCTGCCACTAGACCAGGTTACTCAGATCCCCATTCAGCCTGGTCCTAAACACCTTCAGGTTGGGAACGCCAAGTATCTACTGAGCCTGCGCCCATTTCCCTCCCCCGCTCCCTCCCCCCAAAAGGAGAGGGGAGGAGGGAAAGAAGAAAAAGGAAAAAAACTATGGGACCAAAACTGCCAAGAAAAATAGCTTTATATTTACACAGAGAGGGGAAAAATGTAAAATTATCAACATTATATACCACATAAAAGAACTAACAACAAAAACTACTTCCCCAAAAATACGTTGTCCTGCTCCAAAGAAACAAATCAGCCATCCAAGGAGCTATCTGGAAGAAAAGGGAAGGCTCGCTTCATTCCTGTCTCTTTTATATCCAAAGTGACGTAACATGGGATGGAATATCTTATTGGCAGAATATACATCAGATGATCTATCCTAGTTCCGTTTCCCTCTCAGGGAGGGTAACAAACCCATTACATATTGCTGCAGGCATTCAAGCGAGCGGGAAAGAACGACACATCTATAAGATGCAAATTCAAATCCGCTTTATTTTCAGAAGGCTACGCAATATATAATCTTTTGAGTCCTGGACATGCGATCACGAGCACAGCATGCTATTATGATTGGTCAGCATACGTTGTTCACGCACCTCAGGCAGTCCATCGATTGGTGGTCTTAAAGCACACATTCCTGGATAAGTTTCTGTTATCGCTGTTTTTCACATCCCGCTTTCTGCTGACCTCTGCATTCTTGTAACCGTAAAACTTGTTCTTGTTTGTCTAACGGTCAACTCCTGACCTTTTCAGAACTCAGCATATTCGTGTAAAACTGCTAAGGCCCCAACAACATATCTAATTCAAACCTTCCTAGAAAGGACATGATGTGTTCTGCGCTGTGTGATTGTAACACTGTTGTAGTATAAGAGGACAACCATGTAAATAAAATTGGGCACTTAGATGATGATGGTCTAAATTCAGCTTTTATTCTTCATCCTGAATATTACATTGTCTTCACACAGCAGCACTCGCACACTGTGTCCTAGAATCTTACATACTAACACTATTCTTAGCTCTATTATCTATATTTACCACTAACCTTCACATATGATTGGATGTTCACCTCTTATTTACATTCTTTCTCCCATTGTCAGGACTGGCACCTTTTACCAAGATCTCTATGGACCCTGCTTTTTTTTTTCAGGGGAAAGGCCTTAGGGTGTCTAGATCAAAATCCTTTTCCTCTCCATCCCTCAAAAGGGGCACGGCGGACCTGCCGCCTAACCCAACATAACACCCTCTAAGGAGTCTGCATAGTAGATTGGATTTTTTTGCTCTTTCCCTTAGCATGCTTCCTAGAAATGAAAATCCTCATGAGCTTAAACAACATCTTAGCCACTATAAAAGCCATCATTGTTCGTAACACTTTCCTAAACTTATTTCTAGATGAGAAAATTGTCAGTAATCATCTTGACTTGGTCCCAGTCTTTTGTTATTCTGAATTTTTTTAAATTGTTTATTGATGTGTATGTGCACTGGAAGATTTGAGACAAATATTTAAAATATGAATTGAGTTAGTGCACACTCCTTCAAAGCTGTCTGAAGTTGGTCAACTTCATTAGGACCATAGTTCTCTCTGAAAAGCAGATTTTCTGCATGGATGGTCTCTACATGCATGCCACTTCACTGACTTACTGGACTACCTAATATGCAAAGTTTAACATGAAAAAGCATACGCAGTAGATCTAGTCCAGAGGAGGACTGTGAAGTTGATAAGAGGACTGGAGCACCTCACCTACGAAGACAGGCTGGGAAAGTTGGGGCTGTTCAGCCTGGAGAAGAGAAGTTTGTGTGGAGATATAGCAACCTTCAATATCTGAAGGGGTTTGCAGGGAAGCTGGAAAGGGACTCTGTCAGGAGCTGTAGTGATAGGACAAGGAGTAATGATAACAAATTGAAAGAGGGGAAATTTAGGTTAGATATTAGGAAGAAATTCTTTACTGTGATAGTGGTGAGACACTGGGACAGGTTGCCCAGGGAGACTGTGGATGCCACAACCCTGGCAGTGTTCAAGGCCAGGTTGGATGAGGCCTTGAGCAACCTGGTCTAGTGGGAGGTTGTTGCGGGTGGGAGTGGAAGCTTCAGACAAAGTTTATTAGAAAAGCCCTCCCATTGAGTCATGAGGTGCAGAAAGGACCCCCTTGCTTTCTATACTCCTCAGAGAGGAGCCTAGGTGTGGCTGGATCCAATCTTAGACACAGATTTTGTCAACGATTTTAAGTACAACTTTGTCCTGCAGGGTTAAAGATGGCAAAATCGGGTATATTTATATTAAATAAATTATTTATTATGACAAATGATTAGACAAAGTATCTTAATCAGAATCCTTTGCTACACAGTATAAAAGCTAAAACTACTACTAGTGTATAGTATAATATAGTGTAGTGCGCTATATCAAAGCAATTATATTAAAGCAATTATCTTAAAACAAGAAAAAAAGAAACAATTATTAAGTAGAGATTTGATGTAACTCACCCATACCAAATGTCGTGGTTTTGCTATGGGTCAATTTGCTCTCGCACTCCCCCCACACAATTACTATTAATTTATGCAGACAAAAGAGATCTGATTTGGGAAAATAATATTAACATTTATTACTAGCAAAATAAAACTAAAGAACCACATCTACAACAATTCTACTTAGGTAAAAGTACTATGTATTTACAGAAATACTTCTCCCCCCTTTATATCAGTCCAAGGAGGAGAAGCAGTTTCTTTCTCCATTCTCGGAGCTCCAGGTCTCTTCAATAATTTTGCAGCACTCTCGTCGCAGCTGGAACTCTTTCATCTCTCTTTGTCACCTCCAAGGCTGGGCCTACCCTCCTCTTGGGATAAGATCGGAGGCTGGGGGTTACCCAGACCCTGAAGGTTTTCTCTTCCATGGACTTGCAAGGAGACACTTGCCTACCATGGATCTTCACCACAGGATTACAGGGGATAATGGCTTATGAGTCCACCCCTGTTTTCCTGTAGAGGTCCCTCCCCATGGGAGAACAGTCCTTGAATAGACCTCTACAACATGGGTCTAGCATGGATCCCTCACTTGGATCCCAAGCTTACCTGAACTGTTCTCACTCCGGCATAAACTTCTCTCTCAGGGTCATAAATCTTCAGCAGCACCATGGATTCCACACACGGATCCCAACATCCCTACCCGAGCCGTTCTTGCTCCAGTGTAGGTTCTCTCAGGGTCGCAAATCTCCAGCACTAGCAGCATGGATCTCTCGCTGAGATCCCAAGCTTACCCGAGCCGTTTTCACTACAGCGTAAGCCTCCTTACTTTCAGGGTCATAAATCTTCAACAGGACTCTGCCTCATTTCAGTCCTTCTCATGAAGCCTCAACTTCCTTGTATATCCACAAGCTCCTTTGTGAGCCTCATGAGGGTCTCCTCACCCCAACAATCTTCTAAAAGGTAGCAGGGATTTATTTTTCAGTCCTTTCCCTGCTGAAGGGAGAGAGTAAAAGGGGGGAGAAACAGCCCCCCCTTCGAACTTCTCTCTCCTGCGGCTGCCAGCTTTGACCTTGGAGGTCCCTTATCTCTCTGCCGGAATTCTTCTGCATCAGTTTTTCGTCCAAGCAGTCAGTCCTCTAAAGTTTTTTTTCTTTCACTCTCCTACATGAGAGAAGGGAGGCTTCAGTGCCACACCTTTCCGCAGCCCAAGCTGAGGAGGAGGGGGCCTTGGCCCACTCGGGGCCTGCCTCCTCACCTACATGGCTACTGCTACTAATTCCAACTGCATAACCACCTTCTCTTCCGTTTTCTTAAATATGTAATTTGCAAAGGCGTTACTGAGAGTTTTGATTGGCTTTTTGTCCAGAAATCCACCTGGACAAAACCATCCTCAACCCCAGGGGCTGGCTGACTGGGCAAAACCATGACACCAATGCTTGTGGGTGAAAATCTCTTTCACTCAATCTCAAGAAGTATCCTTGAGGGGCGTCCCTACTTCAAGGGAGAAAAGTCCACACACACTCCAAGAAGAGTATGTCAGAAGAAATCTCCTGAATTCATGTGGGACTTTGGCAGGGAGGCACCGGAGACATACATACACGATCTATGAGATCTAAAATATGTCCGATTTATTAGGATAGCTCAGGGTTTTTATAGCATCTGTACTCAGGGTCTCGTGACAAGAAGCATACAATTGGATACAGGCTACTGTCCAGTTGTAAACATCCATTACAAACACCTTTATAATTGGTTATTAACAGATAACAAGGCAATAGTTTACTTTAACGAACTCCACCTTCTTCTTGGCACCCATTTTTCTTTGTTCTCGAAAAG
>NW_020957406.1:23637-29193 GCF_003031625.1 Empidonax traillii | reverse complement strand
AATAGTTTACTTTAACGAACTCCACCTTCTTCTTGGCACCCATTTTTCTTTGTTCTCGAAAAGACACCCGCAGCCATCTTGGGACCTATAACTTATAGTACCTATAAAACTATGTAAAAGTTTATAAAAGTCTATAAAAGTACCACACACAATAAAAATTGCTCACACATTCATTATGTTCCTCCCACAAATCCCCCTTTTTGTTTTTGAGTAATTTATATTACACTAATACATTCTTAACTTTCTACTAAGATATTATAACACACAAATACATATATCCATCACCATTAAAAATAACACCTTCACACACTTATCATTTATTTCTATCTTATAATGCTAAAATTTATCCTAGACTAAAATTTAAGGGATAATATATCAAGTTCACACCAAACACTCTTTTAAAGTCTAAACTTCTATTGATTATATGATACTACACTATAAAACTACCTTATAATAATACTGGAAAAACTCTGTAATTCTGAATAGTTTATCTACCACAGTATCAACCTTGTTCTGCAGAATCACTCCCTTTCCAAGGTCTTATCCAACGTGTAGGCAGCCACCAAACTCCTGTCTCTGTGAGAATACAAGCATACCCTCTGCCAGTTAGTTTTACCTCTGCAGGCCCCTTCCAGACTCCGGTTTGTGGGTCCTTGTACTGAACTTTGTTACCTGTGGATTTACTAAGCCTGACTGCATAGAAGTATTATGAATTACAATGGGAGGGTCTGATCTTCCACCCGTCAACCGTAAAAAATTCAAAACATATAACACTTTTGCAAGTCGGTTATGTGGGCTATCCAGCTCTTCCCCCCCCTTCTGTTTTTGCAAAAGGGATTTCAGGACTCCATGAGCTCGTTCGATAATAGCTTGTCCCGTAGGAGAATGAGCTATGCCGGTAACGTGAGAAATACCCCAATTCATACAGAATCTGTGAAAATGCTGCGAGGTATAACCAGGCCCATTATTGGTCTTAAGTTCTGTGGGAACTCTGAGGGCTGCTATACGTGCATGCATATGACGGATGACATAGCTGGCACCTTCTCCAGCATGAGCAGAGGCCCATATAGCATGAGAAAAAGTGTTAATGCACACATGCACACACCTCAACCTTCTAAACTTATCAACATGAGTGACATTCATCTGCCAAAGTTGCAATGCCTGCAAACCACGAGGATCGACCCCCAAGCCAATGCCCACTTCTGTGGCAGGCTGAACAGGTCCACACTACACTCTATACCGTAAGGGGTTGCAGTGTGCCACCTGTAACACCTGGAAGTAAGTTCCGTTTCCAGTCTATTCCTCCCTGCCAGGGCACATCGAGATGTCCTTCCAGCAGCTGTAAAAACAGTAATCCCCTCCACAGGATCATCTGAAGGCAACACAAGCTGTTCAATAACCTGATGTTGTAACAAAGGCAACAACTTGTCTGATGGATAATGATTTGTGATCAGTCCCTTAAAATCTGCCATAGCTATTTGGAATGGTTCAGATGCCTCAAACAACCACTCCAAATAGCCCTGAGCGACCGGCACAAATATTACAGATGGATCCCTTCCAGTTAACTCACAAATCCGTCGCCATCCCTTCATGACAAGGTGTGCAAACTATTCAGGTCGTGTCATGATTGTCTTTTTGGGCTGATAGGGCAGGAATACCCATTCCAAAATTCTGACACTGACTGCTATTTGACAGATGACACCTAAGGGATGTTGTCTACTCCCTCCAGAGTTGACAATCAGATACTGGACTGGCTGATCTTCTAGTATTCTACAGGCGTACCCTGCAGCTACCTGAGATGTTAACTATAGCTGCTTTTTGCACGTCTGACAAGTCTCTCCGAAGGTCTGCATTAGCAACAGACCCTAGCAAAGGCATCAGAGGAGCTAGATCATCATTGGTTATCCCACAAACAGGTCTCACCTACTGTATGTCACCAAGTAGCTTCTGCACATCAGTCAAGGTTCTTATGTCAGTGTTAATGGTTAACTTCTGTGGCTTCATGATATCAGATGTAATGGTCTAACCTAGGTACTGCCAAGGCTCTTGCCTCTGAATCTTCTTAGGAGCGATCATCAGACCACGCTGACCTAATTCCTGTTCTAACTGCAACAACAACACAGGGATATCTAAATTTTTGCCTGCTACTAAAATATCATCCATGTAGTGATAAACCAATAGCTCAGGATGCTGATTTCGAAATGACTGCAAAGCCCAAGCAACATAGAGCTGACACATCACAGGTGAATTTTTCATCCCCTGTGCAAGAGTAACCCATTCAAACCTTCTTGCTGGCTCTGCTTTGTTCACTGAGGGCACTGTAAAGGCAAATTTTGCAGTATCATCTGGATGCAAGAAGATAGTAAAGAAACAATCTTTTAGATCTATTATCAGTATAGCCCAATCATGTGGAATCGGTGTAGGGGAGGGTAAACCCGGTTGTAAGGTTCCCATATCCTCTATGACTGCATTAATAGCTCGTAGATCATGCAATAGTCTCCATTTTCCTGACTTTTTTGGAATGACAAATATAGGAGTATTCCATGGGCTTGTAGATGGAACAATGTGACCTGCATCTAATTGCTCCTGAACCAGTTGTTGTACTATTTGTAGCCTGTCTTCCTTCAGCGGCCATTGATCGACCCAGATGGGTTTTTCTGTTCTCCACTTCAGCTTCAAGGTTGGCTGCTTTTCAATGGCCGCTCCTGAAAAGGAGAGGTAACCAGGCATGCTCCCATCTGATCTAGCAGGTCTCGACCTATCAAACCCACTGGCAAAGATAACACATAGGGCCTTGTACTCACTGATGCACCGTCAGAAAAACGAAAACTTACCACATCTCTACTGATCCACGTCTGCTGTACACCACTTACCCCTTGCACTCCTGCAGGTGCCATCACCACAGACCAGGTGTTAGGCCATTTGTGTCTGGGGATGATGGTAACATCCGCTCCAGTATTAACAAGCATAGTCATAGTGCTGGACTGACCATTAGGATGCTGTACAACTATCCTCTCCTCAGGTTTTCCCTGCTTTATGTCTATGGCTAACATCACCTCAGGAGGACCTGTGGAACCAAAACCTTGATCCCCTCGAGTCCGTGATTCTGCCCTGGGCACCATTGCCTTGAAAGGTACCAGCTGTGCTATTTTGCTGTTAGCAGGAATGAAAACTGGTGGTGTTAAAGTATATACCATGATTTTGATGACTCCTGTAGCATCAGCATTTATCACTCCTGGCACCACAAAAATTCCCTGACGAGACAAAAATGAATGTCTTAACAAGAGAGCACTGAACTCTCTACCTAAAGGTCCTTACAATGTAAAAAATACTCTTTTGGTTAAAAACTCTTAATATCTATGTAATGCATTAGCAAGTCTACAAACACATATATATATATGTATATATAAACCCACACAATACTTTTCTCTTGCACACAATTGTCTTTCAAACAGTCATAAGGTGGCCACCTCATCCATACCGCAATCACACATGCTTTCACACAGTGAAGCTTATGTCTTTGGTTACAATACGATCTATATGCAAGTCCCCATAGTAGAGGCTTCATCTTCTACGGGTCAGCAGGTTTCACAAAAATAGCAGGCATCCCTGCAAAAGGCAACATCGACCTTCATGTAAAGCCTGAAAACCCTGAGCATGAGCCATCTGTATTTTCTATTTAAAAGTTCTCACCATCTTTCTGTCCCTGATGGTCAGCAGTCAAATAATTGCTATAAGAATTCATACACATATCGTATACATATTAGTAAACATTCCCTCTAATAAAGACCAATTGGGCTTTGATAAACAAATTAAAGCTATTACAGGAACACCTTTTGTACCGTTCTAGAGCAACCTGTTTACAGGGCAAAGCAGTTTGTATGATATGACCTGTGAAAAAATGATTTTAAACCTTTTAAGTCATATACCTTTTGTATTAACCAATAATAATCCGAAGTTTTACTGAAGAAAAAAAAGAAAAAACAACCTGTAAACTGCAAAATTTAAAATATCAAATTAAGTAGGGTCGCAGCTTGCACTGCTGACACCGCTTTTGCTGCCGGGATACAGCCACTGTGGCGTAGGGGAGATAAGACCTCCGTGCGCCGCCGCCGCTCTCGCCGCTCTCTGCGCCGCCGCGCTCCGTGCCCTCAGTCCCAGGGGCTGTCCCGGTATTCCGAAAATGAGTTGATTCACGTTCTTCTGAGTTTGAGAGAGATGACATTTCAGCAAAGATGCGACTGTCAGTGCCTGTGCTTCATTCGGAGTTGCCACTGTTGATGACGTAACGGCTGGCTCCTTGCCTGACGCATGCGCGATGGTTACCGTTGGTGGCGCTGCGGGCACAGGCACAGAAGGTCCCGCTGCGATGACAGACTGCGCAGGCTCGCCCACAGATGCAGGGGCGCTGCCAGACGATGTTGCCACGGGCAACGCGGGGACTGTGGGGAGGGGGGGAGCTGCGGGCAGCGCAAGCGCAGTGACCGTTGGGGCTGCTGGCTCCGCACCACCTTCGCTCTTCACGGCTTCTGCTCCCCCCACCGCACCGGGAACCAAGCCAAGCTGCTTTCTCACCGCCATAGGTGCGGGCGCGGTCGCAGTGCCGAACGCCAGCTGATTCGCAGAAGTTTTACTCTCGGAAACTTTCGCTTCTGCCCCGCTCTCACCATCTAAAGCTGCGCGCGCAGACAGAGACACTCGCCGCTCGGCTCCCGCCTCCCGCAGTGCAACCACCAGCAGACGACACAGAGTAGGAAACTTTTTAACAACTTTAGACCCTCTTGCGGTCTCTTCCCAAGGTTTCCGACCCACAGCATCCCAGGTAGACACTTCAAAGGCAGTAGAAACATTGGGGATAAGGTCCTTTGCCTCGGACCATTCCAACAACCCTCTAAGGGTGGCACGTTCATAATAAAAGTCCTTTTTATAAAGGATAGTTTGGAGAAACTTTTCCACCGCTTCCTCCTCTTTTGAGAGGACGGTCCCCCACTGGTTTCCCCTTTTCTGGCTGCTCACCTGGCCAGGGCAAGTCTTCCACAACATTGTTTACCGCGGATTTTCAATTCCAGATGCTGGGGTAACGTCACCGGAATTCCAGCCAGCTTCTCCCTCCTTCGTCCAACTCGCTTCCACGTCCTGATCGAACAGCAAACTAGAAGTCCCGATTTCACAAGCCACTTTTAACACCGTCTCTTGTCTAAAACTGCAGAGAGGCAGTGAAAATTGCTTTTAAGACCTTCCTGGCCAATCTCCAGGAGGCAGCAGTCCTTGTTTTCGGACGCCAGTTTTGGCAGGGAGGCACCGGAGACATACATACACGATCTATGAGATCTAAAATATGTCCGATTTATTAGGATAGCTCGGGGTTTTTATAGCATCTGTACTCAGGGTCTCGTGACAAGAAGCATACAATTGGATACAGGCTACTGTCCAGTTGTAAACATCCATTACAAACACCTTTATAATTGGTTATTAACAGATAACAAGGCAATAGTTTACTTTAACGAACTCCACCTTCTTCTTGGCACCCATTTTTCTTTGTTCTCGAAAAGACAC
>NW_020957406.1:10739-23370 GCF_003031625.1 Empidonax traillii | reverse complement strand
AATAGTTTACTTTAACGAACTCCACCTTCTTCTTGGCACCCATTTTTCTTTGTTCTCGAAAAGACACCCGCAGCCATCTTGGGACCTATAACTTATAGTACCTATAAAACTATGTAAAAGTTTATAAAAGTCTATAAAAGTACCACACACAATAAAAATTGCTCACACATTCATTATGTTCCTCCCACATGGGACTGGACTTCTATAGTATAAAGTGACTGACTGCCAGTCACATCTCCAGGTCAGTTTAGCAGCTTATCTGCCAAACCTTTGCCTCACTATCAGGATGTTAATTTGGGGTTGATGTGTCAGACTGGTTTTAGCATAATTCAACACCAAAACAAGCAAGACATACCCTCTCTCAGTCCACCCCTGATAGCCTTGCAAATAGGGCATTGTTAGAGTTGCTTGACCACATTCTAGGGCAGAGCCATCCTGCTACAGAGGTGTCCCTGCCCATGGCAGGGGAGGTTGGGACTACATAATCTCTAAGGTCCATTCCAACCCCTTAACATTCTATGATTCTATGATCTAGCCTTGTGCTTCAGTATTTCTTTTATTTCCATCTAGGATTTAGATACAATATAGATGATGGATGAGTTATACAACAACAGTGTGTATGCATAGAGGAAAACTTCTGGATTTATGGTATCCTCGTATTGTCAGGCCCTGGTTGTTTGGGGGATTTGAGCTGTCCTGATATCGCCTGAAGGAACAACACAGCAGGGCATAAGCAATATTGGAGGTTCCTGGAGGTCAAGGTCCTGACCCGAGAGATAGAGGTATCAATGAGGAGAGGTACTTTGTTGGACCTCACACTCATCAGCAAGGAGTGGCTTGTTGAGGCTATTAAGGTCAAGGCAGCCTTGGCTGCAATAACCAAGAGATGGTGGAGTTCAGGATCTGGAGGGGAAAGAGGACGATGAAAACCAAGCTTATAACCCTGGACTTGAGGAGAGGAGACTTTGGCCTCTTCAATGATCTGTTTGGAAATGTCCTATAGGATAAGGCCCTAGAGGGAAGTGGGGTCCAGGGAAGCTAGTTAATCATAGAATGGTTTGGATCGGATTGGAAGAGACCTTAAAGATCATTTAGTTCCAACCTCACTGCCATAGGCAAGGACACCTTCCACTAGACCAGATTTCTCAAAGCCCCATTGTATCAGGGAATGTTGATATTTTTTGGTCTGTGTTTGGCCCAGCCACCTGTGAAAGTCTTGTTCTTTGCCTACCAAGTTCACTGATAAACTGGAGTTTCGTCCTTGGAGAGACAGTTTCTAGTATAAACTGTTTTAATTGGTGTTCTGTGATTGGCTCATTGTCTGTAGAGCACATTTGAAGGAGAAACTGAAGAGGAGAAGATGAAGTAAAGCCCCCAGACCCAAATAGATAAGACCCCTTGAGTGAAACAGCACATGTGATAGGGGAATTCCGAAGTTCTCATGCATGCGCTGAAGAGGTACACTTACATAAAAGGGGGCGGGACCAAAGGCCGCTGGTTGGGCAGTGCTGGCCACACCGGCCCAGGCAGACATCACTGGCTAATTGGAAAAAAATGCAGGTGGCTCATGCTCAACTGCTTTCAAGCTTCACATGAAGGACAACGTTGCCTTTTGCGGGGACACCTGCTATCTTGTTAGCCTGCTGACCCTCCCAGGATGCAGCCTCTGCTATGGGGAATTCTAGTTATTCTGAGGTCTGTAAGACAACCTTGTAAAACACACCTGTGTGACTGGGGGTTTCACTGAGGGCTTAGTCACTCCGTTCCTGTCTCTCAGGTTCCTGTTTACTTAGCCACTTTTATAATAAATATTGGGTTTATTGTTGAGCTTTCAGCAGTGTCTTGGTTTTCAATCTTGGCATCCTTTGAACTCACCCCATTACCCCCCATCCAATCTGTCCTTGAACACTTCCAGGGATGGGGCATCCAGAACTTCTTTGGGCACCCTGTTTCAGTGCCTCACCACCCTCACAGTAAAGAATTTCTTCCTAACATCTAATCTAAACCTACCCTTTTTCACTTTAAGGCCATTCCCCTTTGTCCTATCCCTCTCCAGCTTTCTTATAGTACCCTTTCGGTACTGGAAGGCTGCTATAAGGTCTCCTTGGAGCCTTCTCTTCTCCAGGCTCCAAGGAGACCCAACTCTCTCAGCCTGTTTTTGTAGGAGAGGTGCTTCAGCCCTCTGATCATCTTTGTGGCCCTCCTCTGGACCATCTCTAACAGGTCCATGTCTTTATTTGTGCTGGGGGCCCCAGAACTGGATGCAATACTCCAGGTCAAGTCTCATGAGAGCAAAGAGAGTAGATCTTCAGTGATCTTCAGAGAGGATCTAGATTCATCTCAGCTACCATTGTACTCTTAATTTCTGTGTCTCAGACAGGAACTCTTTCTGTAGTCATTAATTAGGTCACATTTCAGGCTGAAATCTCTGTGCCTACACTGTGCATTGAGCAACCCTGAAAAATACCTGGTTTAAGAAGAGAGATAAGACCACTGATTCTTTATCTGTGGCAGCAAGTAGAATGATCAAGTTTATGTAGTACACTTTCATTTGAAATTGGAGCCAAACTTGTCTTAGAAAATTAAAGTTGATATTTGATAAACCAATGACAACTTTACCATCTTTACTATACTGATACCGTATCTCTCTGATACAGTATGGATTCAGTACATACTTTGTGTATCATCCATTTTACTCCCATATGGAAACAATGCTTTGGTTTTGCTTTTTTTCTGCTTTTTAAATATAGATAATCTGGGATAGAGAAATGGTATGAGACTGTCACTACAGAGAAAAAACACACAAGTCTGTCAGTGGCCAGAAACTCAGTAAACTGAAGAGGAATCCAATTTAAGTATAAATGCAAGCATGAAGCTAAGTCTATTACTTAGAAAGGAAAGATATTTGCTTTTCTCAGTTGTAACATATTAATAGTATGTGTGGGAATGATTAAAATCACACTATTTCAAACTGTATTTAATTTTCTGCTCTTCCTTACTGACTTTTCCAAATTTTCCTTGAAATTGCTTGTGCTTAATGTCAAGGACTGGTGATTGTTAGTTAATTTCTTTTAAAATATTTCAACAATCCTTTTTTATTTGTATTAATCATGGAGGGATTTTTGTCCTTTTTCAGTGTTTGGGTGATCGGCATACAGCTAATTTCTAATAGTTGTTCTTTGAGATAGATATGCAAAATCAGGGGAATCCCATGTTTACTTGGTTTATCAGCAATGACCAGCAACACAAATGGATAAATAATCCATAGATCTCTTTCTTGGCAAAAGAATAACATAAAAACTTAATTGCAATGTTGTCCCTCAATTGGGGTTTAGGCCCATGCCCAGTGCACAGGAGCCAATGAGCACAGAGTCAAGATCCACCTTCTAACCATTAATATACCTCTGCGCAGAAAGGGGTGCTAGGTGATGGTTTGCAAATCTAGCACACCTCTTTGGGAGTTTTCAGGCTTCTATACAAGTTACAACAAAGAAGAGGTTGTACAAAACTTGTTCATTGGTCAACTTAACCAATGCATTTCTGCACATGCTCTGATTAGTGACTAGTTCATTACACAAAGGTGGTTTGACATTAGCATGTAAGGTCCCCTCCCAGGGGTATAATTTTTACCATGTTAATTAGTCTTAGCTTACCTTTGGGCAACCTTACACCCTTCTTCCCCATCCCTCTGGTCTGGAGTTGATTCATCTTTGTGGACATTAGCACATTCTTGTCATTCCTGTGTTATCTTGGGGTGATTCTTCACTTTGAGGACTACAGCAATACAAAATAGATTTAGCAGACATGTACTACGATACAATTCCAAATATCTAATTCAAACAATAACAAATGAATATTTACTTATTAGCCATCTCCATCGCTAGCTCTCTCTCCATGTCCTCTAAGGTTGAAATCTACCTGCACACACATCTGATGAAATTTGCACTTTCAGGTCCTCTTAGAAGTAAAAATACATTTTCACTGGTGAACAGGAGAGGGACTGAAGGGTCACAGAAATATCTTTGTTAATGAACCTAATCTTTAGGCCCCTAGAAATAGAATTACAGTTTTCAACTCTCCCTCTTACTCTTCCTCTTTCCCTTCCTTTCCCTCTTTCTCCCAACAGAGCTAGGTTAACTCCTTTTACTATTTTCCTTTCATTGTGAAGTTAGGTTAAAAATATAAATTATTATGAAAGAATCAAGCATCAGGGCTTCATATCTAGTAAGGACCTGTAGTAGAAGACTGTGAAGCATATCCTGGTACTCACATTGTATGAAATTGATCTCTTCGAGTTGAATTAACTGTCCCCAGCTTGAATTTTCCTACCTATTGTAAATGTAACTGATGTTGTCAGATAGCTTCTACAATAGAAGTTGCTTAATGAAGAAAAGAACTCTGTGTTTCTTATCCTGTAAGATTCACCCAAATAAAGCAAGCATTGCATAAGATTACATCACCCAAATAAATATGCATTAGGTAGGCAGAGAATATGTATTGGATAGGCAGGTTCATGTGAATTTTACTGTATATAAGGTGTAACTTTTTACTCGGTGTGCTTGATTTGTGGAAACCTCCACCTTGCACCTAGCACAGAATAAACAATGTTGCCTTTCGAAACTAGACTGTGTTTAGAGAGCTCCTAAAATTGGCAACAAAATTACTTGGCTAAGACAATGGTGTCATGCAAATACTCTCATGGTGACTTTGCTCAGGTCTAATGTGAACTATTTCAGTGATTGTGGAGGTTAGCAGCAAACTAATAAGTGGACAATGAATGCAAATGCTGTGTTAAAGGTCTGACACTTAAACAGTAGGGATTGCAGTAGAATGGTCCTTCATTCCTTATTCAAGACTATACTGACTATCTTTGCACAAAATATCTGGACTAAAACAGTATCTGAAGACAAGGAGTCAAGGCTTTTAGATTGTTCTGGGTATGATTCACTTGTTGCAGGCAGTCATACTGACTGACGTTATTCCTACTCTGCTCCAGCCTAGAACAGGTAGTGGGAAGGACCACTGGTCTCTTCCATCAGAAGTGAATATCCTGTATTGTTCATTGAACAATTGCTCTTATATGTCTATACCAAATAGAGATGGCCTTCAACAAACAAGTTGCCTCTGGAACCCTAGAAGCTTCATTCCTCAGTGAGCAGTAAGCTCTTAACAAAGGAAGTCCATTTAATTTGATCAGTCAGAGGCTATAAAATAATCTAACACCAATAACAGGTGTTAGAGATAAATGCTAGGTGTGAAACTCATGAAAAAAATCTAGACAAGAAGATGTAAACATTCAGAAAAATAAGCCAGCTGAGGTCAGTCCATGTTAAGATCTAGTTATTAAAATTATTAGAGAGATGCCTCTGCCTGAAGTAAGGTGCAAACAAGACCATATGCCAGAATTAATAGTATGGATTTTTATTTAAAGGTAAATGTGAGGTAGAGAGAGATAGAAAGAAATAGGAAAAAGAGAGATGGGGGAGAGAAAAAGAGTGACAGAGATAGATTAAGTAGGAAAATATCACCACTCCGTGGATTCTGACAGCATTTAACTTGCATAATAAATCTCATCCTAACAATGGAAGAGGACATTCTGGCATATAGAAACCATGAGTCAGTTTAGTTTCTCCAATTGTTAACTCTGTGAGTTATGAGAATAGCCATAAATCTCTTTTTCCCATTGCCCCAACAATTGATATTGTAACTTTACTTAGTGAGCCATTGCAGATAATTATTACTCAGTGTGTGGCTCTGCTATTGATCAAAAATCTATTGTTTCATTCCCTGATTTTACTGGAACTAGGGGATCTGCTGCGGATGCTCTGATATTTACCCCTGTCCTCTTCACTCATTGGCAAATATTCTGCATAATCATAACATTTACATCTTCTAATTGACCCTTCCTGCCTACAAATAGCACATTGATTCAGACCTCAAACCCCCTGCCTATTCCCCTTCTTTCACCTTCTCTAATACCACTCTCTCACATTAAAAAGGTATTCAGTATAACCTGCATATCCCCCCAGTTAGGGTTATGAGTCAGCATGACAGTTTCCAAAAGCTGATACATTCCTTCAGGATTCTCTCCATACAAACTGACAGATCATTTACAATTCAACAAACCTGAAGAAGTAAACAAGACATGTACAAAAACTGTCAGAGCCTCTGCCTCCACTGTTTGTCTTAATGGCGCCTGTATCACTGGCCAAGTATATACCCGAGTCTGGCCTGCAACAGGACTAAAATCCTCACTTCCCATATGCTCTTTATTTTGACCCATATCATCTTTATCCATCCCCACTCTGATGTTATATGAGGTGGAAAGGAGGAAACCAACATTCACACATCTTCCAGCTCATCCCCTCCACAACATAAAATATCTTCCTTTTTTCTTCTTCTCAATATATGGCACCAGTATATCTCCTCCCAATTTACACTTTTTCTGAGTATCTGGATCTCTTTATAAGGTGGCCACCATCGATTACAATATTTATTCATTTTATCTTTAGTCTTCCCCAAACTTATTCTGGTTTGTCAAAATACAACTGTCATGGTTTTGCTGGTTCTTGGAAACTAGGCAGGAATTTTTCCCTTCCACCTGCCCACTGCCTGTAGGGTTGTTAAGTGGGCACTCAAGGGACACAAAAGAAGTGGCTTTCTGGTTAATTGCTCAGAATCTCATCTCCTAGGAAACGGGGGGATGAGGAGCTCCTCTTTACTTTTTTTCTCTCGTCTCCTGGGAAACAGGAGGAGGAGTTTTTTTGGGCTTGCTGTGGAGGCTGGAACAGGGTCGGAGTGGAAGCTCGGTGGTTTTGTCTGTTCTAGACCTGCTTGCCTGCTGTGGATCCTGCTTGGATTTTTCATCACAGAGGAGCTGTTTTCTGGAGGGTTTTTTTTCCCCTTTCCTGTTCCCGTTTGTTTCTTTCCTGCCAGTGGTCCTTGTGCACATCAAGGAGGGAGGGAGGGCTGTGCCGCACGATTTGACCAGCCGAACAGAGTGAGTTTTTGGGGTTTTTTTCCCATTGGTGAGGACTTTTTTTTTTGTTGTTTCTCTCCCCCCTCTCTCTCCCCTTTCCCAGTGTGTGGGGGAGAGAAGGGAAACCCATTTTTTTTTGGTTTCTGCAACACACTCCGGAGGGTGTTACCCCCACATGGCAACAACCAGTGATTCTACAGCTACCCCGCTGGTCAGCATAAAGAACTGCTGACTCTGCATCTCCGGTGACCCAACGGCACCCCCTGTTGACTGTGGTTAGAATTGCACCAAAGGGCAAAAACTGAACTGTTTACCTTTTTTTTCTTTGCTTGTTTATTGGTGTGTTTTGAAGGGGATTATTTGTGGGTATAGGAGCATTGTTTGGTTATTTTACTTGTTTCCTTTCGTTGTGTCTGCCAATACACATATATCTTTTAATAAAGGGCTGTTATTTGTCCCTTTTTCCACAGTTTTTTTCCCCTCAATTGGAGCCTCTTAATTTTGGATTTACAGTTGCTTAGAGGGAGGAGTTTGAGTCTTTTTCTCATAACTCATCCTCAACAAAACACCTGTGTCTCATTTAAACTGGGACAACAACTCAGAGGGCTAGAGGGTGAAATTGTGGGCTGATTTGCCAATATACAATTACCCAATTCCTTTATCCTTAGGTCCGAACCCTCAATACAAATTACACTCTGCTCTGACCCCCTTTTGGCAAAGAAAGGAAAGCCTCTTTCCCATCACATAGTTTTGTGTGTAAAAAGGTGCCACTGTTATGAATAGAAACCAATTCCAAAGCCTGGGCACTTATTTATTACCTAATTCTGACCCTCTGTCAGACCAATGTCATTAGTTACACAGTGTTTTGACTCCCTGTTGGCAGAGGGCCTGCCCCCTTTTCACATATTTTTTTTGTGTACAACGACAGCCACTGTTACAAATTCTGATTCGATTTACACAAGGCTTGCAATTTTCCCAGTACTGATCAGTTACAAACCAATGCCAATCCCAGTGATAGGTATTGGATTATTGATCTTACAATTTTTACAAGGAAAATGAAATTTGATACTCATCAGTCCAGGAATTCACCTCCCTTTTGCCCTTGCTCAAATACCTCTGGAATGTTGCACCTTTGCGTCATTAACCGCCCCAATGCTGGAGAGGATTCAGTGGAGTCCCTGATCAAACTGGTCAGTGCACACTGGAATCTGATCTGATCTGATTCTCCATTGTTGGAGCAACAAGATGATCTGGGCAAGGCTTTATGGCCATCCCATCTGGGTTGCCAAAACTGTTGTCCTGAAACAGAGTTCTTCCACCCAATGTCTAAGAGGTTGATCCACACACATAGTCGAGGTATTTAATTTCTTTACACAGAAAGAGGTGCTGGGTGTCAAATCCACAAAGCCAGCACTATGCTAATTAGTCCACATACTCAGTCTTCTTTTTTTTTAGTCTGTAGGCTGTGAGTTGGTGGTTGCAATCTCTCCTTGCCAGAATTACCCTTTACCTAGTTTGGTGAATTGGCCTTGTTTGTTCCTTGTAATCTAGCCTTATCTTGGCTATTTCACCAAGTATCCTTGGTTCAGTTGTTCAGCATTCCATTGTGTCTTGTTTCAGTTGATATAATATCTCAAGTTTCTTTTTTTCTATTCTTTTTCTACAACTACAGTTACTGAAGCTTATTAAGGTTGTAATTATTGAGATGTTAAAAATAATCTATTTGGAAGCTGTACATCAGGGGGAGAAACTATGATGGAAAGGCTCATAGTTTGAGATAAAGACAGGGAGTCTTTCTTGTCATGGGCAAGAAAGACTCAACTTGAGGAAAATTAATTTATTAGCAATTCAAATAGATTTGGATAGTGAGAAACAGAGACAAATTAAAACAATGATCATTTAACAGCAGTCCCGGCTAACTGGGGAGGTCCCAGGCGACTGGAGGTTAGGAAATGTGATGTCCATCTACAAAAAGGTCCAAAAGAAGGTTCCAGGAAACTACAGGCCTGTAAGTCTGACCTCAGTGCCAGAGAAGGTTATGGAGCAGATAATTCTGAGTGCCATCATGTGGCACTTGCAGGACAACCAACTGATCAGTCCCAGCCAGCATGGGTTTATGGAAGGCAGGTCTCCTTCTATAGCAAGGTGACCCACTTAGTGGGTGAGGAAAAAGCTGTGGATGTTGTTTACCTGGACTTTAGTAAAGCTTTTGACATTGTCTCCTACAGCATTCTCCTGGAGAAACTGGCTGCTCATGGCTTGGACAGGTGTAACTGTTCACTTGGTAAAAAACTGGCTGAATGGCCAGGCCTAGCAAGTGGTGGTGGTGAATGGAGATATATCCAGTTGGCAGCCAGTCACTAGTGGTGTTCCCCAGGGCTTAATATTGGGGCCAGTTCTGTTTAATATCATTATGAATGATCTGGGCAAGGGGATTGAGTGCATCCTCAGTAAGTTTGCAGATGACACCAAGTTGGGCAGGAGTGTTGATCTTCTTGAGGGTACGAAGGCTCTGCAGAGGGATCTGGACAGGCTGGATTGATGGGCCAAGGCCAACAGTATGAGGTTCAACAAGGCCAAGTGCCGGGTCCTACACTTGGGTCACAACAACCCCATGCAGTGCTACAGGTTTGGGGCAGAGTGGCTCAAAAGCTGCCTAGTAGAAAAGGACCTGGGGGTGTTGGTCAACAGCTGGATGAACATGAGCCAGCTGTGTGCCCAGGTGACCAAAAAGGCAAATAACATTCTGGCCTGTATCAGAAAAAATGTGGCCAGCAGGACTAGGGAAGTGATTGTCCCTTTATACTGGGCGCTGGTGAGGCTGCACCTCAAATACTCTCTTTGGTTTTGGACTCCTCACAACAAAAAAGACATTGAAGTGCTGTCGAAAAAAGAGCAATGAAGCTGATAAAGGGTCTGGAGCACAGGTCTGATGAGGAGTGGCTGAGGGAGCTGAGGGTATTTTGCCTGGAGAAAAGGAGGCTCAGGGGAGATCCTATCACTCTCTACAACTACCTGAAAGGAGTTTGTAGTGAGGTGGATATTGGTCTCTTCTCCCAGGTAACAAGTGATAGGATGAGAGGAAACAGCCTTAAGTTGCACCAGGGGAGGTTTAGATTGGATATTAGGAAAAATTTCTTCACAGAAAGGTTTGTCAAGCATTGGAACAGGCTGTCCAAGGAAGTGGTTGAGTTACCAACCCTGGACATATTTAAAAGACATGTAGACATGGCACTTAGGGAAATGGTTTAGTGGTGGGCTTGGCAGTGTTAGGTTAATGGTTGGACTTGATCTTAGATGTCTTTTCCAACCTTAGTGCTTCTATGAATACCTTTCCCCCATTCCCCTTTATTCCAGGCTCAATTGCATTCCTTCATTCTCAACTTCTCTACCTTCCCCCCACCTGCCAATCAGGAAACTTGCTGAAGTTTCTCTCAAATCAGTGTTAGAAGGGATAACCTCCTCTGACAGGTAAGTTGTTGTCTTATTTTAACAAGATTACAACTTCAAAATTGAGAAATTTCAGATGGAAGTGTGGAAAAGGAAAAAACCCGGCTTTTTATAAACAAAATCTGAATAAATAACAAATGGTGCAATCAAAAACTTTCAGAAGAAAAAAAAAGAAGTCCCAATTCCCCAGGTGGCCCGGGGGTGGGGGGGGGGAGAGGAGGGGAGACGGCAGGACTGTCCTGGCAGTTCAACATTGCTCATAGCCACATGCACCTATAGCAGTCAGCAGCCGATGGCATCACAGCCAGCGATGAAGGAGTCCTTTCTCCCACAGGCAGTTCCGAAAACTGAATACTCTGAGATGGGTTGATCTCTCTCTCTCTCAGTCATCCTCCACGAGGTGTCCCGTGGGGAAAAAAAAACTTCCTCTCAGGAAAAGAAAAAAAGGCAGCTGAAACCAGGGTCCCCCTCTGTCCAGTCCATGGACCAAACCCAAAAGCCCCTGAACATAGGACTCTCCCCCAGCTGTCCCCACAGCCACCGTGTTTCCTGAGAGCATTCCTCCTCCCCCTGCTCCCATGCTGCTCAGCGCGTGCAACTTCATGCCGTTTCCCTCTCTGTCCCCCTCCAGAAGAAACATATGGGGGAGGGGGGGCATTGGGAAAAAATTCCAACATCTCTTTTCAAACCTATGACAATTTTTAATGCATATGGGTAGAAGTATCTGTCACCAATTAATAATGCACCCTTTAAACATCCCTAAAAAAGAAACCTGTTCATCAGAACACCAAAATTGTATGGAGAAAAAATTAAGCTGAGTTTGGTGTTCTGCTGAGACTGTTACTTATTTTTTTGTTGGCCTACTGAGAATACTTCAAATTATCTTTGAAGACAGGAACTCATGTACTTCCTGTTTAAACTCTCTAAGTGGATCATCATGTTTAGCATAATGTTATGTTATATTTCTGACACCCATTTGGCTAAATCTGAATTACATATCTACTACATACTGCCTTTTCACCCATGACCAGTGTTGCTATCATATTTTAATTCATTATAGGAAAATATCTCTCAGACCTTATCAATGAATTTCCACTCTAGGTTTTATCAGGGAGTCTTCTGTAGTTTAAGTAAAATGGTTTAACAAATTAATAATTTCACTGGTGCTTTTTAAAAAGATACAAAGGGAATAATTCCCATTTTCCCACTGAAGAAACTCAACACCACAAAGAATCCAAGATCATCCAGCAAGTGAATGAGACATGAGAATAGAATTCCTCTCTTCCATAGGTCAGCTCAGTGCTCTTTTGATTATACCACAATATCTAAAAATACATGTGGGTGAAGAAAATAGTAGCTAATAATATAGCTGCTATGCTTGAGAGTTGTCTCAGTTTAAAATGAGACACAGGTGTTTTGCTGAGGATGAGTTATGGGGAAGATCCAAACTCCTCCCTCTAAGCAATTGTAAATCTGAAATTAGGAGGCTCTGATTGAAGGGAAAAAATTGTGAAAAAAGAAAAAATAACAGCCCTTTATTTAAAGATATATGTGTATTGGCAGAAACAACGAAAGGAAACAAGTAAAACAACCAGACAATACTCCTATATCCACAAATAATCCCCTTCAAAACAAACCAATAAATGAGCAAAGAAAAAAAAGTAAACAGTTCAGTTTTAACCCTTTGGTGCAATTCTAACCGCAGTCAACAGAGGGTGCTGTTAGATCACAGGAGATGCAGAGCTTGTAGTGTCCTGTGCCAGTCACCAGGTGGATCTGTTGGATCACTGGAAATGCAGAGCCTGCAGTGGTTTGTTGGTCAGCAGGGGGCGCTGTGGGATCACTAGTCATAGCCAGGGATAACACCCTCCAGGGTGTGTTGGAGAAACTGAAAATGGGTTTCCCTCTCCCCTTCCACTGGGAAAGGGGAGAGAGAAGAGGAACAGAAACACTACAAAATAAAAAAAAGAAAAAAATTACTCCCCAATGGGAAAAAACTCAGTCTCTCTGCTGGTCAAATCGTGGGGTATAGTTTTCCTTCTCCCTTTGATGTGCACAAGAACCACTGTTAAGAAAGAAACAAACGGGAATGGGGAAGGGGAAAGAAAAAACTCCCGAAACAGTTCCTCTCTAATGAAAAATCCAAACAGAATCCACAGCTGGCAACCAGGCTGAGAACAAAACTCCACAGAGTTTCCACTC